>NC_091117.1:220316876-220511876 GCF_040183065.1 Periplaneta americana
AAATTATAAAAAAAAATTGTATTGGATTTATAGTATGGGTTTAAACAAATTAAACACTTTTTAATCTGTATTCACTCTCACTTTTAATTTTACTTTTGTCTGTATTGGAATCCCCTCCTGAGCACGAGTCTTACTCATTCAGGAATGGGCTAGTTTATCTTGCATTATATTAACTTGTATTCATTTCAAACTTACTAGCAATAAAATAAATAAATATATAAATAAAAATAAATAAATAGATAGGTAGGTGGGTGGGTGGGTGGGTGGGTGGGTGGGTGGATGGGTGGGTGGGTAGATAGATAGATAGATAGATAGATAGATAGATAGATAGATAGATAGATAGATAGATAGATAGATAGATAGATAGATAGATAGATAGATAGATAGATAGATAGATAGATAGATAGATAGATAGATAGATAGATAGATAGATAGATAGATAGATAGATAGATAGATAGATAGATAGATAGATAGATAGATAGATAGATAGATAGATAGATAGATAGATAGATAGATAGATAGATAGATAGATAGATAGATAGATAGATAGATAGATAGATAGATAGATAGATAGATAGATAGATAGATAGATAGATAGATAGATAGATAGATAGATAGATAGATAGATAGATAGATAGATAGATAGATAGATAGATAGATAGATAGATAGATAGATAGATAGATAGGTAGACAGGTAGACAGGTAGACAGGTAGACAGATAGACAGGTAGACAGATAGACAGGTAGACAGGTAGACAGGTAGACAGGTAGACAGGTAGACAGACAGATAGACAGACAGACAGACAGACAGACAGACAGACAGACAGATAGACAGATAGATAGATAGATAGATAGATAGATAGATAGATAGATAGATAGATAGATAGATAGATAGATAGATAGATAGATAGATAGATAGATAGATAGATAGATAGATAGATAGATAGATAGATAGATAGATAGATAGATAGATAGATAGATAGATAGATAGATAGATAGATAGATAGATAGATAGATAGATAGATAGATAGATAGATAGATAGATAGATAGATAGATAGATAGATAGATAGATAGATAGATAGATAGATAGATAGATAGATAGATAGATAGATAGATAGATAGATAGATAGATAGATAGATAGATAGATAGATAGATAGATAGATAGATAGATAGATAGATAGATAGATAGATAGATAGATAGATAGATAGATAGATAGATAGATAAACCTGGTTTCGCGTCCAGACTCGCTCGCTATTACTCCATAGGTGTGGACGAAGTTCAGATAGTTGCACTTCTCCACCTCTACAAAAGATAAATTTCCAGTTTTTATATTTCCATTTCGTACTATATTCTCGTCATGAGACATAATCATATACTTTGTCTTTTCGGGATTTAATTCCAAACCGATCTCTTTACTTGCTTCAAGTAAATTTCCCGTGTTTTCCCTAATGGTTTGTTTTTTTTTTAATTGGGTTATTTTACGACGCTGTATCAGCATCTAGGTTATTTAGCGTCTGAATGATATGAAGGTGATAATGCCGGTGAAATGATTCCGGGGTCCAGCACCGAAAGTTACCCAGCAGTTGCTCGTATTGGGTTGAGGGAAAACCCCGGAAAAAACCTCAACCAGGTAACTTTCCCCGACAGGGACTAATCGTTTGTGGATTTTCTCTTAACATATTCACGTCATCCGCATAGACAAGCAGCTGATGTAACCCGTTACATTATTATGACAGAAAAATATATTGCATAACGTCTGGTTCACGGAAAGGACATCCTATCAGACAGAATGTCTTAAGAGTGTCAAAATGTATTCCGTGACGAGGGCGAAATCTCGGAATCTTTAACCGTGAAGCATCTTCACGCACCGATGCGTGCCGGGAGGAGGAGTAGGAAGAGAAGACGTTTGCTGATAACTTAAACACATCTGACCCGTGTCTCACATTACAATCCGGTCTCGTTTTAACCGCGAGCGAATGTACTGTAGTACATTATAAGGGGTAGCTAACCGAGTTAGTTTCTTCCAGCAGGAACGAGCCGGCTAACACCCCCCGCTGGGGGAGGGAGGTGGTAGCGGCGGCGGCTGAATAAAATCAAGTTAGTTTACGGCCGCATATCACGGCGCTGGTCAGCCACGCTACCTGGCGGCGGGTAATCGGGTTACTGCGCCCTCGGGGTCCAGGGTGACTTCTGCGCCCGCCCGGCGCGTGTCGTTGCCCTCAACTTTTGCCATGTCGTTAGATAAAATAGTACAGAAAGAGAGGCGTGATTATGGCTACGCACCCGAGCGGAAGGCATGTGCCCTGAATTAATAAACAGGTGAGATCCGGATTACGGGCTAGAGGCCGAGTCTCCTTCACTCTCCTCGAATTTGGATCAGTCCCGTAATTTTTTTATGGTAGTCCTAATGCATGTGACTGCATAATATTGTGATGTCAACGTTACTGTTTGTTATTGTGTATACTGGAGTTCTCAATCCAAGGAGCGCAGGCCTGGTTGGACAGGACATCCTTGATATAAACCTGTAGAACCGTAATTCAATGAAAATTGTCAGGTGCAGTTTTCCATGTTCTGGACATTAACAATAAAGATTTTCGGAAAGCTTTTTATATATGTCTTATATGTAGAACTATTATCCATTCAACTCAAGAATCAAGAATTCTGTAATGTCTCATGATTGGCCGTCTACCACAAAAAAAAAAAAGAAACCGTCATATAATATACTTACTTACTGGCTTTTTTAAGGAACCCGGAGGTTCATTGCCGCCCTCACATAAGCCCGCCATTGGTACCTATCCTGAGCAAGATTAATCCAGTCTCTATCATCATAACCCACCTCCCTCAAATCCATTTTAATATTATCTTCCCATCTACGTCTCGGCCTCCCCAAAGGTATTTTTCCCTCCGGCCTCCCAACAAACACTCTACATGCATTTCTGAATTCGCCATACGTGCTACATGCCCTGCCCATCCCAAACGTCTGGATTTAATGTTCCTAAATATGCCAGGTGAAGAATACAATGCGTGCAGTTCTGTGTTGTGTAACTTTCTCCATTCTCCTGTAACTTCATCCCTTTTAGCCCCAAATATTTTCCTAAGCACCTTATTCTCAAACACCCTTAATCTATGTTCCTCTCTCAAAGTGAGAGTCCAAGTTTCACAACCATAAAGAACAACCGGTAATATAACTGTTTTATAAATTCTAACTTTCAGATTTTTTGACAGCAGATTGGATGTTAAAAGCTTCTCAACCGAATAATAACAGGCATTTCCCATATATATTCTGTGTTTAATTTCCTCCCGAGTATAATTTACATTTGTTACTGTTGCTGCCAGGTATTTGAATTTTTCCATCTCTTCAAGAAAAATTTTTCCAATTTTTATATTTCCATGTCGTACAATATTCTCGTCACGAGACATAATGATATACAAAAAACTTCACTCTAACCTAAAACGATAATCAAAGGTATTACTTTAACCGCATGTTATTTTTATTAATTCGATTTAGAGTTATTTTAAATAATTGGTTAAATACGTTTATTTTAATTATTTCTAAGGATAATAATAGAATACGTATAACAAAGCTAGAAACGAGGCAAAAAGTACGTGAATCGAACTGTACCAGGTTTACTGCGAAGGTTAAATTATTAATAGTTTCATAAAACATAATTATGGTTTTCGATTTCTACACTTAATTAGATTTCCTTGGCTGAACTTACAATTTATTTTGAGAAAATAATAAATAAATTCATGCTGTTGATTTTAAGCTATGTTCGAAATAAAAAAGAGGCTTTAGAAGGAGAAGACGCTTGCTTCTTCAGATGAAGGATCACAATTGTATCCTGGTGCCATATACAACGTATTCTGGCGGTGTAGAAGTGAAATACAGGATTTTTAAAATGAAGTGCCGAGAAGTTAACACAACCCCCACATCCCACCCTCTACACGTGGGGCTGCACAAGGTGAAGCAAGCGTGAAATATGAGGCGAGGTGGAAGTGCAGATAAGAGATGACAGTATGAGATATGGGTTATTTTGGCTTTCCAGGAGGAAAACAAAATTAAAAAGTTATTACAAACAACAGTGACCTATGTGCACAGCGTGTACAACATTATTCTTAATTTTTAAGGTGAAGAAGCGTCATATTGTGACACCTAATGCAGAAGATGCGTCAAAGAAAGGAGTTCTCAATCGAAGCATTGCATCAAAGAGAGTTAAAAAAATAATGCGAACTTATAAAGAAAAAAGACGAAAAAATTATTGATTTGTAGTTTCCATTATATGTAGGTCTACCGTAAATATAAAAATAGTATAAGTTTTACATCCTACGATATTTTATTCAAAGAACAGTTTACGTAAGTAATTGATTAACTAGCGGACTTACTCGTGTTAATTATGTAAGTTAGTGCGGTTTACAGCTGTTTCGGTGCTTCATCACACCATCTTCAGAGCCTACTAGATCTCGGCGTCATCTCGAACTTCTCTGCCTGTTATGTGGGTGCGTTTGATTGTTGAAAGGTGTTGAAAAGTGGAGTCAAATAGTGTTTGTGTGTACTGAAATTGATCTGTGTGTTGAGAATTTGATCGGAGTGTGTTTTAGTGTTTAGTGTGTTTGAACACAACAGATATGCAGACAACATAATATACTGGCACAGATACGTAGACGACATACTCATACTATACAAAGGAAACAAACGACAAATACACAAACTGTACCAATACAAAAACTAATTACACTCAAAACTTCAATACACACTAGAACTCGAAAACAACAACTCCATAAATTTCCTAGACAACACCATAACAGAAATTGACAACAAACACACTTTCAAAATATACAGAAAACCAACCACCACCACCACACACATACACAACACATCTAACCACCCCACACAACACAAACATGCTGCACTCAGGACAATGGTATACATATTACTCAACATTACACATGAGCCAACAACACTATAATGAAAAGTGAATACAATCAAATCCATAGCACAAGAAAACGGTTACAACCCTACCATAATAGACAATATCATAAGAAAGACAAAACAAAAACTTAACTAACACAAAAACACACACAACACAAACACAAGAACACAAGAAATACATCACACTAACATATGAAAACAAAAGCACACATAAGATCGCATCTTCATTCAGAAAGCAGAAATACAACATAGCATACAGAACAGAAAACACACTACAAACACATCTCAACACATAAAAAACACAAACAAATAAATACAACCACACAGGCATATACAAACTCACATGTAATGGTTGCGACAAGTTCTATATAGGACAGACAGGCAGATCATTCCAAACACGCTACAAAGAACACATTAAAGCAATAACCAGAGGACACAATACATCTACATACGCCGATCACATAACCAATGCTAACCATACATACAATAACATAAATGCGGACATGGAAATCCTACACATACAACCAAAGAATCAAAAACTCAACACACTAGAACAATATGAAATATAAACACACTAAAACACACCCCGATCAAATTTTCAACACACAGATCAATTTCAGTACACAGACACTATTTGACTCCACTTTTCAACACCTTTCAACAATCAAACTCGCCCACATAACAGGCAGAGAAGTTCGAGATGACGCCGAGATCTAGTAGGCTCTGAGGATGGTGTGATGAAGCACCGAAACAGCTGTAAGCCGCACAAACTTACATAATTAACACGAGTAAGTCCGCTAGTTAATCAATTACTCATATTCACGTGTTAAAAGTAGTGTACGCAAGATTCAAAATGGATGAACAATTTACTTTACAGGTTTTACTTGTAAATAATGATAAGAAAGCAATACAACATACATAATGATATTCCTACACAGCCCAATCATCAAGTTTAGTAAGAAATTATAACAAAGCTGGTTATCCAAATAATAAATGAATAGGTCATAGAGGATCAATTGATTTTCAAAGGAAAATGAAATACCATGAACTTCTTCCTGCACTCGAATAGTCGGCAAAGATTACGTCATATAAAATACAGCTTGCAATACACAGCAAAGGGAAAGGTAGGATGGGGAGGACACCGAAATCGTTTAACATTGAACAAGTGATGCTTAAGTGGAATGCCGACCACTGCTGTACTGCAAGAGTTTCCAACCTCTTGAGTGTCACGGATGCCTCCTTTTTTTTCCCCACGGATCCCATAAACCATTTTGCATAATTTAGGACTGAAAATTTTATACTTGATAAATATTTCCAATATGTAGTTTTTTTTTATTTTAATATGACTGATAGAAGGCCTATTGTTATTTAAATCTGTTTGACACCTGTAAACGTTCTGAGAAATTAAATAAGCATTGCTATTTAAATCTGTTTGACACCTGTAAACGTTCTGAGAAATTAAATAAGCATTGTTATTTAAATCTGTTTGACAACTGTAAACGTTCTGAGAAATTAAATAAGCATTGCTATTTAAATCTGTTTGACACCTGTAAACGTTCTGAGAAATTAAATAAGCATTGTTATTTAAATCTGTTTGATACCTGTAAACGTTCTGAGAAATTAAATAAACATTGTTATTTAAATCTGTTTGACACCTGCAAACGTTCTGAGAAATTAAATAAGCATTGTTATTTAAATCTGTTTGACACCTGTAAACGTTCTGAGAAATTAAATAAGCATTGCTATTTAAATCTGTTTGACACCTGTAAACGTTCTGAGAAATTAAATAAGCATTGTTATTTAAATCTTTTTGACACCTGTAAACGTTCTGAGAAATTAAATAAGCATTGTTATTTAAATCTGTTTGACACCTGTAAACGTTCTGAGAAATTAAATAAGCATTGTTATTTAAATCTGTTTGACACCTGTAAACATTCTGAGAAATTAAATAAGCATTGCTATTTAAATCTGTTTGACACCTGTAAACGTTCTGAGAAATTAAATAAGCATTATTATTTAAATCTGTTTGACACCTGTAAACGTTCTGAGAAATTAAATAAGCAATGTTATTTAAATCTGTTTGACAACTGTAAACGTTCTGAGAAATTAAATAAGCATAGTTATTTAAATCTGTTTGACACCTGTAAACGTTCTGAGAAATTAAATAAGCATTGTTACTTAAATCTGTTTGACACCTGTAAACGTCCTGAGAAATTAAATAAGCATATACACAGGGTTAATAGTAAATAATGTCCATTCATTTAGGGCAGCCGTGGCGAGAACGTGACTCGCGAGACATTGTGGCTCGCAGTGATAGCTGTGCATTTCGTTTGCTTCTAACATCCGCCAACCCCCCACCTCTCACTCACTGGAGTCAAACTCCGTTCCATTTGTATTTGTCTCTGACCTGCGAGTGGCATATGTCTCTCTCGAAACCATGTACGAAAGTTCCAAGTAGGATGGGAAGACGCATTTTTTTTTTTTGCTGTCAATATGATGAGAATATTAAATGTATGATTTGTTCACAAGTATTACGAGGAAAACGGTTGTATAATATAAAACGGCATTATACTACATGTTACTGATGAAACATTAAAAGGTTAAGTGTTATTGTTGTTATCATCATCATCATCATCATCATCATCATCATCATCATCATCATCATCATCATCTCTGTACGTCGACCCTTTTTCAGCAGATGTACGAATAATGCGGTTAGCTCTTCAATTTGAACTCACTGATTTACTATGTGATGTCAAATGAAAGCTAGATGTAAGGACTTGACAAATGTTGAACTTTCAAATCTTTGCCAAAAAATTAATATCCGAAGCTTCGTTCTTTCGCTTGCTCTGTTGAAGCCATGTTCGCTACAACTTACGTTTGTGAAATATTATGTTCAACAATTAAAATAGTAGAAACCAAATTTAGATCACGACTGACAGACAAATACCTTCGTGATCAACTATGACTGGCAGTAAGTGACATAATTCCTGATTTTGAAACTTTGTCGCAGAGACATTCTTAAGACAGTTAATTTTAGGTTGTGATATTGTTAAATTATTGTTCATTTCTTTCTTCATTACACAGACTAAACATTAGTTTGTAGCCTTGTATTGTATAAATTATATTTAAGTGCTTGACGTAAGGAAAATGAAAATCCGTTAATAAGTAAGACAATTGCTTCACTTCTCCTTCGGGTGTCCGCCTCCCTCCATAGGTGCAGGTTACACAGTAGCTCGGCGCACGATTACATTTTCGCCACCGTTGATTTAGGGGGTAGCCTTATTCTTTGAGATGCAGAAATTTGATCCGAACAAATGTAACTTCTTAAAATTCCTTTTCAGATCGAAAAGTTACATTTGTACATATCAAATTTCTGCATATTTAAAGGACAAAACTAAACTTCTTTCAATAATTTATTATTATAATACACTTCTCTTTTAAATTGAATCCGCATATTAAGAATTAAATCAATGGCTCTCCAAAACACGCTATAAAATATTTCATATACAAAAATCTTTATCTCGAAAAAGAAGCAAAATGTAGCAAAATTGTTTTAAACTTTTATGTCTGAAAAATATTTGAGATAGTTTAGTCGATATTTTCTTTTAAATGAAACATCCGAGAATAGGATCCTACTGCATTTTAGGATTAATTTCCTCTCTATGTTACTAACATTTATCTTTTTAAATTAACCATCTCTCACTACAAGGCCCCGAAATTTGATTCAAATGGAATGGAACTGGTTAACATGGGTAGTATTACAATTATATTTAATTAATTGAATATACATTTTATGCATTTAGACGTATTGTGAACACATTAATTTGGCAATATTATAAAATTTAAAGTATTAGATTAAATATACAAAGGAAGAGAGTAGTGAAGTGCTTTATGTGGAGTCTGGCTTTGTAGGGGGAGAAACATTGAGATTACGATGAAGTGAAAAGAAGCGATTAGAAGAATTTGAAATGTGAATCTGGAGAAGAATGGAGCGTGTGAAATGGACAGTCAAAATAAGAAATGAAGCGGTGATGGAAAGAGTGGGTGAAGAATTTATAGTATCAGATTAAATATACTAAGGTAGAGAGCACTGAAGTGTTTTATGTGAAGTGTAAGTTTTGTACGACGCATAAACACGGATATTACGACGAAGTGGAACGAAGCGATTAGAAGAAATTTAAATGTGAATATGGAGAAGAATGGAGCGTGTGAAATGGACAGTCAAAATAAGAAAGTATCAGATTAAATATACTAAGGAAGAGACTAGTGAAGTGTTTTATGTGAAGTGTAACTTTTGTACGACGCATAAACACGGATATTATGACGAAGTGGAACGAAGCGATTAGAAGAAATTTAAATGTGAATATGGAGAAGAATGGAGCGTGTGAAATGGACAGTCAAAATAAGAAAGTATCAGATTAAATATACTAAGGAAGAGACTAGTGAAGTGTTTTATGTGAAGTGTAACTTTTGTACGACGCATAAACACGGATATTACGACGAAGTGAACGAAGCGATTAGAAGAAATTTAAATGTGAATATGGAGAAGAATGGAGCATGTGAAATGGACAGTCAAAATAAGAAAGTATCAGATTAAATATACTAAGGAAGAGACTAGTGAAGTGTTTTATGTGAAGTGTGACTTTTGTACGACGCATAAACACGGATATTACGACGAAGTGGAACGAAGCGATTAGAAGAAATTTAAATGTGAATATGGAGAAGAATGGAGCGTGTGAAATGGACAGTCAAAATAAGAAAGTATCAGATTAAATATACTAAGGAAGAGACTAGTGAAGTGTTTTATGTGAAGTGTGACTTTTGTACGACGCATAAACACGGATATTACGACGAAGTGGAACGAAGCGATTAGAAGAAATTTAAATGTTAATATGGAGAAGAATGGAGCGTGTGAAATGGACAGTCAAAATAAGATACTATCAGATTAAATATACTAAGGAAGAGACTAGTGAAGTGTTTTATGTGAAGTGTAACTTTTGTACGACGCATAAACACGGATATTACGACGAAGTGGAACGAAGCGATTAGAAGAAATTTAAATGTGAATATGGAGAAGAATGGAGCGTGTGAAATGGACAGTCAAAATAAGATAGTAACAGATTAAATATACTAAGGAAGAGACTAGTGAAGTGTTTTATGTGAAGTGTAACTTTTGTACGACGCATAAACACGGATATTACGACGAAGTGGAACGAAGAGATTAGAAGAAATTTAAATGTGAATATGGAGAAGAATGGAGCGTGTGAAATTGACAGTCAAAATAAGAAGTGAAGCGATGATGGAAAGATTGGGTGAAGAAAGAATGATGCTCAAACTGATGAGGAAGAGAAAAAAAATTGGTTCTGTCACTGGCTAAGAAAAAACAGCCTACTAAAAATGCACTGGAAAGAATAGTGAACGGGAGAAAATTTCGGGGCAGAAGAAAATATCAGATGATAGGCGACATTAAGATCTATAATCATACGCGGAGAGTAAGAGGAAGGAAAAAATAGGAAAGATTGAAGTATGCTGGGTTTGCAGTAAAATACCTGCCTTTGGGCCTAAAAGAATAAATGAATGAATGACATTAAACAATTTTCATAATTTATCTCTGAAATCGACAAGTAAAGAAGGCACAACTGTCAATGTGCAATACTTATTTTAGGTTGTGTTAACGTCATGGTGCATTGTACGATGTGTCAGAAAGTTGACATTGTGAAACAAGGGGAAATTTTAGTGTGCCAAAGAAGGAAAATATCCCAGACACTCAAGACACCATGCAAGTAAGAGAAACTAAATGGGAAGACACATTTCCAGAAGAAAGAGAAGAAAAAGTGCTATTAAAATGGTCATTGGCGAGAAGGAAAGGGGACTAGAAAGAAAGTGAATAAAAAGTAGAGATGGAGGAAGATTGGAGAACCTAATGATTCAGAAAATTGAAGCAAATCACTTTGCAAATCCATTTGCTGGAAGGACGAACACTGCTTAACTCTTTCTCCGTCTCCCCATCCTCCGAATCTATATCTTAGCTCTTACTCCTTTCCTAGCGAGGAACAATGCCACGATGTGAAAATTAAAACTACGTAAATGGAAAAGTGTAAATCGTGAAGGAAGAAACACTGAATGCATAGAAATGAATCGAATAATTGAAAAAAGAAAGGATACGCAAATTATTGGACTAGATCTTAACGACCTGTAAGCTTTTTCAAAAGTTGATGGTCGTATTGTTAAGGAGAAGAAAAGAGGGCACTAAACACGGTTGAGTGCACTCCTTCCTAGCAGCTCCAAGGAATATTACATTATGTCACAAATTACATGTTTGTCATTAACAGAAGACTGGAGATTAATTGAAAATAATCGGAAAGGTTATGATTAACTAAAGGTAAACCTTCCATATTCGTTCTCAATTTATCTGTGAAATCATAACAGACACACTAGTGCAAAATAGCTTTTTATGATAATTCTATTTTCTTCACAAAATCTTTGCAATACGAAATGAAATATATGGCGAATAATGAAAAATATACACATCTATAATAATAATAAATCTGTAGCCGAAATTTTTCTGGTAATTTTCGATTTTCCAAAAATAATTGGTCCTAACATATATAATCAACCACCCTGAAACCGAAAATCGCAATTTTTGAAATGTTTGTCTGTATGTCTGTCTGTATGTTTGTTACCTTTTCACGAGATAATGGCTGAACCGATTTACATGAAAATTAGAATGTAAATTAAGTTCGTTGTAACTTAGATTTTAGGCTATATGACATTCAAAATACTTTATTTAAATGTGGGTTATAAGGGGGCCTGAATTAAATAAATCGAAATATCTCGCTTATTATTGATTTTTGTGAAAAATGTTACATAACAAAAGTTTCTTGAAAAATGATTTCCGATAAGTTCTATTCTTTACAAAATTTTGATATGACTGATATTTAATGAGATAAATGAGTTTTAAAATTAAAATAACGTCATCCAAGACGATGCAATGAATTAAGAACAAATGACTTCGTCTATAAGGGGCCTTGGACAACAACAATCGAAAGCTATTAAACATAGCCTACAGACAATGTTTCTGTGTTTGTATGAAGTAATATCATGAGCTAAATTAACCGATTTGTATAATTAATTATTATTTCACAATTGGAAAGTGTAGTTTCTCTAGATGGACATAATGCTATAATGTTATTACAGTAACGTCTGAGTAAATCGAGGACAGGTAAGATTAAAATAGCTTCTTATGCACAGAAAATTTGATAGGCTATTTTGTACATTCGTTTTCTGTATTTCTTAAAATAATATTTATGTACACTTTTTTAATCTTAGAGAATTAACGAACAACGAGAGTGTATTGATTTAGTATGCAGTAATAGTACGTTAGCTTAGCAATCCATTATTTTATAATTCAAATTTTAACTATGCTCAATTGAATCGTGTTAAAATACATAAAATATATATGCAATAAATGCAATGCAAAAAAAAATTGGGTAATGAGCGAAGCAGATTATCTTGCGCTGTTGTAAAAGTTGTTGCCTGGATCAAGCGTCCTATTTTAATTATGTAATTACTTTATATTTATTTCTAACAGGTGCAGCGGAGCGCACGGGTACGGCTAGTTTCAAATGAAATTGAAGATAATGTTTAATGGAATTAAGACGGGGTGGAAATATGATTGTGACGATTGCAAACGTACTAATAATTTCCATTTATCTTTTTTTCATTCGATTACTTAACGTGAAACATTTGACATTCGAGAAATCTGGTCACATTTGTGAAGTCATTAATAAAGTAGGCCTTGGATGACTGAAAGTATGAAATCCTTAAAACAACGTAGTTTTGAATCCAGCCAGCCGTGATAAACAAAAGGAAAACAAATGAATGAACTTTACAATGAATTCATTATTATCCGTACACATATTATGTGGACTGTTAATATATGCGGGATGTATAATGACAGAAATAATTAATTTAACGCAGTTCATATCTCAAAGTACGTAACTGTGGTATAAATATCCCAATGAATTCAATTGTGTGTAATGATATTATTCATTACAATTTAGTGATAGTGAAAACTATGTAATTAATTCAACAATTCAAAGCGAGAAAACTCGTAAATAAATGAATTTCATACTCCATCGGCAAGTATATCTTGCTATCAAAAATGTGTGCGTTATATGGCAGTAAAAATGATTATTAACCTCCCTACGGATATAAAAATCAAACGCAAAATATAAGATTATTTAGGGCCAAATTAAAGCAATACCTAATTTCTCACCCCTTCTATTCTATAGATGAATTTATGACATTCAATAACGCTGCATGAATATTTCTATCTTTTAATTCATCAGTTGCTTATTTATGCGGATGACGTGAATATGTTAGGAGAAAATCCACAAACGATTAGGGAAACTATGGGAATTTTACTTGAAGCAAGTAAAGAGATAGGTTTGGAAGTAAATCCTGAAAAGACAAAGTATATGATTATGTCTCGTGACAAGAATATTGTACGAAATGGAAATATAAAAATTGGAAATTTATCTTTTGAAGAGGTGGAGAAGTTCAAATATTTTGCAGCAACAGTAAGAAATATAAATGACACTCGGGAGGAAATTAAACCCAGAATAAATATGGGAAATGCCTGTTATTATTCGGTTGAGAAGCTTTTATCATCCAGTCTGCTGTCGAAAAATCTGAAAGTTAGAATATATAAAACAGTTATATTACCGGTTGTTCTTTATGGTTGTGAAACTTGGACTCTCACTTAGAGAGAGGAACATAGATTAAGGGTGTTTGAGAATTAGTTGCTTAGGAAACTATTTGGAGTTAAGAGGGATGAAGTTACAGGAGAATGGAGAAAGTTAGACAACACAGAACTACACGCATTGTATTCTTCACCTGACATAATTAGGAACATTAAATCCAGACGTTTGAGATGGACAGGGCATGTAGCACGTATGGGAGAATCCAGAAATGCATATAGAGTGTTAGTTGGGAGGCCGGAGGGAAAATCTTGCTCAGGGTAGAGACCAATGGTGGGGCTTATGTGAGGGCGGCAATGAACCTCCGGGTTCGTTAAAAGCCAGTAAGTAAATAAGTGTATCAATATGATAATAATATAACGACAATAATAATAATAATAATAATAATAACAATAATAATAATAATAATACTTATAATAATAATAATTATAATAATAATAATAATAATAATAATAATAATAATAATAATAATAATAATAATAATAATAATAATGGCTATATTATAAAATTATTAAAAGAGTTATAAAATTTTGAAAATAAAAAGACAGTCGAGGAATAAGAAAGTAGAGAAATACAGATGAAAGACATTTCAAATAAGAGCTCTTGACGTTATGCCATTGTAATCATAGACTGCGTTTAATAATATACACTCAAGGAATTCAATGACGTTGCCTTCACAAAAAGATCGTTTAAAATGTTTCATTTCCTGGTAGCTACTCGTACTAACATTTGTTTGTGTAGACGACGAAACACGCCAGGCATATTCGAGAAAGAGCGACAGAATATGCTGTGAAACTTCAACGCGTGCAATTCAATTCAACTGCTTTGAGTAACATGTAAGCAAAGAAGAGCCTCCTCTTCAAACACACAATCGCCTGTATAGATATATGAGAACTATTTTCAGCTCTCATGTCTCCATTGTGATCAGCAATAAGGATTCACTCAATGCCAGTTGAATAATAGTAATATGCGTTACATGAGCGGTATGTTGAAGTTTTCATGTTCGAGGAAAAGTTTGAAAAAGCGAAACGTAGTTGAGCTTTTTAATTAATTTTCGATAATTGAAAGAAAACATACCGCTCGTGTATCGTACATTATTTTGTGCGAAGATCGTTTATTACATACCTGAAAGAGGAATTTCTAATTAGTTGCAATGAAATCTCCATCTTGGTTTCGGTTCAATGACGGCAAATTTGCAAAACAAAAATATCTATCTTCAACATTGTTGCTTTAAAATGTTTCTGTGTTTACTATACTCCAGCAGGCCGTGATATACGTCTGTCTTTCCCCCCCCCCCCCAGTCTATAAATGCGAACTTAAAACATGCCTCTTTTTTAACTTTAAGATCCACAACTTCTTCGTTCAAAGTAGCCGCCATGATGAGTCTGATATCTTGTTCATTTTTTCACGGCTTCCTTAATGTTACTTGCATCACGAATGCAGTAACTGTAGTGGGGTTGTAGAGTTTACTTAATTTTTTGCAAATATTTAAAAACAATAATTAACAGTGCAATTTAGGTGAAATTGATGTGGTAAATTTCCAATTTATAATTATTACCAGGGAAAGGATTTATATGTAAATACATATTTACTTATAAAGCTAATATAATTTATATTTTGCATTATCTTTATGTTTCACAATGTGTAGGGTTGAAAAATCCTACTTTTATTTTCCATATTTTTCCATATTTTAGAGTTTAGTACATATTTTCGTTAATTTCCATATATTTTCCATATTTCATATAAAACAGTCCATATTATATTAGGTTTAACAATAAAACAAAACAAAATTCCATTAACTTTTAAAAATACATTTCAACAATAGAGATTTAAACACATGTTCAGTAATCCCTTTAACATCAGAGTTATTTGAAAATTAGCAGTCCTATCAACAATGGGAAAGTAAGTTACAAAACTGTATTAATTTAATTTAAAATTTTTAACAGACTTCAGTTGTGCAGCTCAACAGTTAAATGCCAGTCAGAGTACACATAGGTTCAGTTTTGTAAATCATACTATAAAGACGGTAAATATGCCAAAAGTACGTCATTCAGTCAATTTAAAATCAAAACTAACAAGTTACATTTCAGAATTTAAAGAAGATGGTTTATCAACTGACAATAAAATATTATTTTGTAATTTGTGTCAGTGTGCAGTATCATCTACACAAAAGTTCCTGGTGCAACAACACATTACAACTAGTAAACATCAGGCCAACAAACAACTAAATTCCAAGCAGAGACAATTGTTTTTAACACAACCAACAACATCGAATGTAAGATCTGAGTTTAACATCGACCTGTGCCGTTCTCTCATCTCTGCTGATATTCCTCTCTACAAACTAAAGAATAAGGTCTTCAGGGAATTCCTTGAAAAATATACTCAACATACAATCCCGGATGAGTCAACACTTAGGAAGACGTATGCTCCATCCATCTACGATGAGACAATACAGAAGATAAGAGATGAAATTAAAGATAGTTCAATTTGGGTTTCCATTGATGAGACTCCCGACAAAGAAGGTAGACTTGTTGGTAATGTAGTTATCGGTTTGTTAAGTGAACAATATTCTGAACGAATTCTTTTACATTGTGATGTTCTAGAAAAGTGCAATAACAAAACTATAGTTAAACTGTTCAACGAAGCTATGGGTATCCTGTAGCCAAAGGGTATTATGTACGATAATGTGTTATTCTTTATTAGCGATGCTGCCCCTTATATGGTCAAAGCTGGACAAGCATTATCTGTTGTATATCCTAAATTGACTCATTTTACTTGTGTGGCGCATGCATTTCATCGTGTGGCAGAAGTGGTCAGAGACAATTTCCCTAAAGTAGATTTGTTGATTTCATCAGTGAAAAAAGTATTTCTCAAAGCTCCCAGTAGAGTTAACGTGTTGAAAGAAATGTACCCTGAAATTCCATTGCCACCAAAGCTAATTTTAACTAGATGGGGTACATGGCTAGAAGCAGTTGAATATTATGCCGAACATATAGACTCTATTAACAATGTTCTCCTTGCATTGGACTCTGAAGATGCAGTCTCAATTGATACTGCGAAAACAGTTACCTGTGACATAAGTGTGAAGAATGACTTAGCTCACATTCAGCATACATTTTCATGCATCATAAAAACGCTCAAAAGTCTCCAAAATAGGCACCTTTCACTATCTGAAAGTTTTGAAATTATAAATAGTACTGTGGAACAACTGAATCGTGGTAGAGGTAAAGTTGCAGATGCAGTAAGAGCTAAGGTGGACACTGTACTTTCAAAAAACCCTGGATATGAAGAACTACAAAAGGTTGTTGCTGTGATGAGTGGTGAATCAACAGTGAAGATTAACTTGGACTTATCCCCAGCAGACATTGTGAAATTGAATTATGTACCAGTTACTTCTTGTGACGTCGAACGCTCTTTTAGTCAGTATAAATCTATCCTCAGAGACAATAGAAGAAGATTCACTTTTCAGCACTTGAAAGAAATGTTTGTAACCTATTGTTATGGTAACAGACAATAAAAATTGTGTTTTGTTGAAACTACATTGGAAGATAAGGTACGTCCATTATATTTTTTGTTTAGTTTGATTAAAATGTACCAATATTTAACGTACATAGTCATTTTTTTATAATTTTAAGTCCATATTTAATTCCATATTTTGGTAAAAATCCATATTTAATTCCATATTTTGGTAAAAATAACTACATATATATTTACATATTTCATATATTTTTAGTCCATATAAATCCGTTCCCTGATTATTACTATATTGAACGTCTCTAAAAATAATATGTTAAAAGCCTAAAGCAGTAAAATCAATATGTCACTTAAGCGGTAAGAAGAGGGAAATTGTTATGTGTGTTAGGTTGGTAATACTGAATGTGGAATTTTAGACTTTCCGCGGATTTTTTTTTTTTTTTTTGCGGAAACCAAGCAAATACGCACGATCTCGCACAAAATATATTAATCTGAGATCAGGCGATGAAATCATTCGTCAGTTAAACTTAACTTCGATTTTTTGTCGTATAAAAGAGTGTGTGTGTGTGTGTGTGTG
Organism: Periplaneta americana; assembly: GCF_040183065.1. Lineage (NCBI taxonomy): Eukaryota > Metazoa > Arthropoda > Insecta > Blattodea > Blattidae > Periplaneta > Periplaneta americana. Next base: position 220,334,626 of record NC_091117.1, read on the forward strand.
TGTGTGTGTGTGTGTGTGGTGGGGGGGAGATGGGGGCATGACTTTCTTAAAGGAATTGTCACTGGTGTTGAGTCCTGAGTCTCTATGTTTCAGGCGTTTACTAGTACGCCCAGGACTCATCAGCAGTGACAATTCCTTTCAGAAAGTCATGCCCTTCTGCAGCGTAACGCCTTCAATGTCCAAACATCTCATCATTCGCTGGCCCTTGTGGTCGTCTGTCAGGTTCTTAGGCACCCAGCGGGCATTGACTTCATGAAATTTCAATGTATCATGAACGATATCGTGCACAGCACTGTATGAAATGTTAAACTGCTGAGATAAGGTTCGCAGTTAGATCCGCCGGTCGTTCAAAATTGCCGCCTCAATGCCCGTGTCATTCCGCTGGGTTGCAGCTGTTACCCGTCGCCCGGAGCATGGCGAATCACAAAGGTTCTCACTGCCGTCTGCGAAGAATGCGCACCACCTGGACATGTTGATACGGACCATACAGTTTTTCCCGTAAACGCCACACATGTCCCTGTGAATTTCACTTGGGTTATCTCCTTTAGCCCACAAAAATCGCACAATTCGCTGATCTTCACAAGTTGATGACAGTAACATGCGCACCATCTTTATTACGTAGTTCACGCTTCTCTCGCTAGATCTGCACATGCAATACAAATTGTTCTGTAGTGAAAACTTCAAACTATATCTCGGTGAAATGTCAACATCTCAGCCTCAATACCAAAGCAGAAAAAAATATTTATTGTCGAATTCACTTTTAAGAATATGGACGACGTTAATGCTTTCTTTACCTCATTCCTTCCTCTCGCAAGATCTGTAGTTCCCAAATGTATAAGGGTTTTTTTTTATAGTCTGCATGCTCCATTACTGTGGAGTAATATTACATGCATTGGTTTACCTTAAACTATGTTCATATAATTACTTTATATTGTTTTAAGAATTACTTTATATGCACTATAGACGGATGAATTTTGTACTTTTCTTTCATTGTAATTTGTCAAACTGTATATTGTTAGTAAATTTGATCAAGTTCTTCTGGTATTTGTGCACTAGTTTGTCTTTATTCACTGGCCAGTTTTGAGACTTTAGAACTGCCGCTTTCAGAATGTCTCTTTCTCTCTCAAGTAATTTACAATTGTATAACAAATGATCTATCGTTTGTTCGTCATTGTTGCATGGACATAATGGGCTATCTATAATTTTATATTTATGTAGATAAGATTTTATATTTCCGTGTCCTGTTATTATAGTTGTGAAGTTTGGGGTTATGTTAAGTTTCAATTGTAACCGATCGTTTATATTTGGGAAGAAAGATTTTGTGATTTGTCCTTTTGCTGTGTTGTCCCATTCGTTTTGCCACTTCACTAAACTGAGAGTGTGTATTTCACCTTTCACTGCACTTTTTGGTGTCTTGCTGTAGCTCACTGGAATATCCTCGGAGCGTGCTGCAAGTTGATCTGCTAATTCATTCCCCTCGTGTCCAGCGTGGGCCTTAATCCAGTTGAATTCTATTTTCCACTTCTTCCTCTCCGCTTCCTTTACTTCTCTTATGATTTCTTCTATAAGATGCGTATGATTTGTTTGATTTCTAAGGGAGTCTAATGTTATCCTGCTGTCTGTAAATATTGAAATTTTTTGATGTTGACTTTCCAGAGTCTGTACATGTTGAATGGCTTTTAATATGGCTAGTTGTTCAGCCTGATTGTTAAAACATTTGCCATTCAGTCTGTATTTTAGCGCTTCCTCCAGATTGCATTCTTTGAATATAGCTATTCCTGCTCCAACACCGAGTTCACCTTTGCTCCCATCTGTGAAGATTTTAATTATATTATATTCGTTGTCGTCTTTTCCTTCTCTGATTTTTACGTGGTCAGCTGGATGCTGCCAATGTTTTAACTCCATATCATGGTCAATCTGATTCCTGTTCTCGTGGTCATGTTGGTATAAGGTTGTATAAGGTTGATCCAAATGAAGATATTGGTGTCACGAGATTCAAATCTGTCTTTGTACAGTTAACTACTCTACAATAGCTTTTTGCAAATCATCTTCTGAGGAAGTGATTTAAACCAGTAAATGTGTTGAGTCTAAAATTTTGTAAACTTTCAAAATGGTTTTCCAAATCCATCTGCCACTTTCGCACTATCCTGTGAATGAAAATTTTAAAAATAACAGTGATAAAGAACACCTTCGTGTCACTCCATGATTAATAAATGCTGATCCTTTTTTGTTTTAAGTTTTACAACTTTTTTCAGTGCCTATTTTGTTATCTATATGTATATAAAGACTATTTATTGCTGTAATCGGATGTTGTTGAATGCATTTCATTTTCATTGTATTTCATAATTTATTTCTATTCAACGGTATAAAATACTCCTTCGTAATCCATAAATCCTATTATATATTCAATAGTTGTGTCTGCTATTATATTTGCTTCCTCGAAATTCAAGACTGCCTCTTGACAAAGCTTAACATTCAATTCGATTTACAAAATTATTAACAAATGAATTTATATAGAGATATCAATAACAAAGGTATAATTGTCAAGGTTGTTGTAATTAGCGAACATGTTGTAGCAGACAATAAAAATGTATATTATAATAAACATTTTCGAAAGGTATAAACGTTTTATAAATATTTACAGAGCCTCTAAGAGCTAGCAGTGAAATGCTTTTATGGTTGTAGTTTGACTAATTAGTTTATTGTACACGTCAACAAAGAATTTAAGGAATGTTCCTCTAGCACCGATTAGAATAACTTATCAATAAATTCAATGTCATGGAGACAATATTTTTGCTTGTAGATGTCTATAGTTTGTTGTCAGATAGCTTTCTTTTCCTTGTGAACGTTCATCTGTTCATTTGTATCCATCACGAATCCAATTTGAACATGACCACCCTATTGTAAATTCATTTTGATTTTCAGAAAATTTAGTTTACTTTATTACATTTGAACGAGATATTAAGACACTAATTTGGCTTTCAGGTATAGCTCTCTGTAAATCTGATCTGAATAATTTCAAGATATACCTGAAAGCCAGATTTTGGGCTCTGATGTTCTGTCAACAGATTTGAGGTATGTGGAGTTAAGCGGAATAGTTGAGCCGCGATATGGTATAGTTCTTCGGTAGCTTATTCAGTAGGTACCGGGTTCGATACCCGACCATAGAACAATTTCTTCCTTGATATTAAAATATTAAGGTGATTACATAGATTTTATAGCACCTGTTCTAGATACTTATTCCTCTATAATAATTAGAAATTTGTCTACAATATTTCTTATACAGTATAATGCATGGTACTAATAATGGACTTATATTTGTTCTTTTCCAATTGTCTGAGATATGCTTACGTGCAATTTTCCAGATTATATTAAAAATACAAGAATGTATTTTTAAACGGAACTGATGTGTACTTCTTAAGTTCACTGGGAGTGTTAGCTGAGCCAGAATATTTTCATTACCAACAATTTTATGGTTATTTTTCATTCCTTGCTGATAACAGGGAGTTTTACTTTCACTCATGCTTTTAGCAGCCACGTAGAGACTATCTGTATATGGACCTAACAAAATAGGCGAACTCGTACTGTCTCGCGTATTTTTTTTATCAATTTGTAATATTATATTCATTCTATTTTATTTATTTGGTAGATTTCTTTTTACTGGCAGAGTTAAGGCCATAAAGCCTTCTCTTCCACTCAAGCTGTATTAGAACAATAGCAACTATAAAAATGGCAGACATACTTACTTACATACTGGCTTTGAAGGAACCCAGAGGTTCATTGCCGTCCTCACATAAGCCCGCCATTTGTCCCTATCCTGAGCAAGATTGATCCATTCTCTCTCATCATATCCCATCTCCCTCAAATCCATTTTAATATTATTCTCCCATCTACGTCTCGGCATCCCTAAAGGTATTTTTTCCTCCAGCCTCCCAACTAACACTCTATACGCATTTCTGGATTCGCCCATACGTGCTACATGCCGTGCCCATCTCAAACGTCTGGATTTAATTTTCCTAATTATGTCAGGTGAGAATACAATGCGTGCAGTTCTGTGTTGTGTAACTTTCTCCATTCTCCTGTAACTTCATCCCTCTTAATTCCAAATATTTTCCTAAGCAACTTATTCTCAAACACCCTTAACCTATGTTCCTCTCTCAAAGTGAGAGTCCAAGTTTCACAACCATAAAGAACAACCGGTAATATAACTGTTTTATAAATTCTAACTTTCAGATCTTTGACAGCAGACTGGATGATAAAATCTTCTTAACCGAATAATAACAGGCATTTCCCATATTTATTATGTGATTTATTTCCTCCCGAGTATTATTTATATTTGTTACTGTTGCTCCCAGATATTTGAATTTTTCCACCTCTTCAAAGGATAAATTTCCAATTTTTATATTTCCATTTCGTACAATATTCTCGTCACGAGAGACAATCATATACTTTACCTTTTTGGGATTTACTTCCAAACCTATCTCTTTACTTGCTTTAAGTAACATTTCCGTGTATTCCCTAATCGTTCGTGGATTTTCTCCTAACATATACACGTCATCCGCATAGACAAGAATCTGATGTAACCCGTTCAATTCCAAACCCTCTCTGTTATCCTGGACTTTCCTAATGGCATACTCTAGAGCAAAGTTGAAAAGTAAAGGTGATAGTGCATCTCCTTGCTTTAGCCCACAGTGAATTGAAAACGCATCTGACAGAAACTGACCTATACGGACTCTGCTGTACGTTTCACTGAAACACATTTTAATTAATCGAACTAGTTGTTTGGGAATGCCAAATTCAATAAGAATACCATATAAAACTTCTCTCTTAACCGAGTCATGTGCCTTTTTGAAACCTATGAATAACTGATGCACTGTACCCTAATACTCCCATTTTTTCTTCATTATCTGTCGAATACAAAATATCTTATCGATAGTAGTAGTAGTAGTAATAGTAGTAGTAGTAATAATAATAATAATAATAATAATAATAATAATAATAATAATAATAATGTATGTAATTATTTACACTGCAATTGGGCAAGCACCCGGTGGCAGTGGTATATACAATATAAACAATATACAATAAAATTTATAATACACAATACAATTTTATACACAATACAATAAGAATACACAATACAATTGAACACAATTATAATAAAAAAAACATAAATAAAATACATAATTTTATATTACAACCTACATTAATTATGTATAGGCCCTACATAAGTCTCAATAGTCTTTCACTTTACTCTCATCTCATTCCCTGTAGTGGCACTATGACGCATTTCACTGACACTTTAGCACACATTTCACTGACACTCTGTAACACGTTTCACTGACACTATAGACACCTTTCATTGACGCTATAAATTATCACTGATCGGAACTGTTCACTGCACTGTAAAACCATAACTTCACTGACTCACCTCGCTTCACTGATACAACAGTTCAAATAAGTCAAATAATTACACCCTTATGCATACTTATAAACAGAACTACATTTAAACTAAACATTTCTAGTCTAAGGCCCTCTTACAAGCTATTTTAAATAATTTACAATTCAAACCAAAGGAGTAACTCGTCAGGCTAAGTAAATACATGTCACCTTAAAAATTAAATGTTGAATGTCACCTTAATTTTAATTTGCACTTCATACACAACTTTTTAAGTTATTCTTGAATCTCCTTAAGGAAGGACAGCCCTCAAAGACCGCTGCAGGTAGGTCATTCCAATCATTTATAGTTCTATTTAAAAATGAGAATTTACCTACATCCGTTTTCTGTTTCCTACATTTGATTTTAAAACCATGATCGTTCCTACCATAGTACGTTGGCTTTTCTAACCGAGCCGTTATGTCTACCCATGCTTTCTGACCTAGATGTGCTCTATACAATGATGTTATTCTAGTTTTCCTACGTCTGTTTTCCAAAGTTTCCCATTTAAGTTCTTTTATCGTATCGTTTCCAACTTCTCTTTTACCTTTAACAAATTTAGCTGCCCTATACTGGATTCTTTCTAAGGAATTTATCTGATATATTCTATAGGGATCCCAACATGTAGTTCCGTATTCCATTAACGGTCGCACTAACGTTAGATACGCTATTTCCCTCGATTTGGGGCTAGCCTTTCTCAAGATTCTCATAATAAAGTGAAGTACCCTCCATGCTTTACCCGTAACATTGTATGTATGTATTTATTCACACTGCAATGGGTATATACCCGGTGGCAGTGGTAACTAATTACACTCAATAATGACAATAATAAACTTATTAATTAAAAATACAATTAATAATAATACTAATAATTAATAATAATAACAACAACAGGGAATACACTAAATTAAATGAAACGATCACTTAAAATAACATTTGAAATATTCTAATTTGTATCTTAAAACTAAGATCGAACTAAAACCCACGAGTATATGTTCATATCTGCACAAGTACCTTTCAACATTACACTCATTTCGCTGTCAACTCACTCACTGCACTGGAACTACGACAAATTTCACTGATTTAATCCTGATTTCACTAACACTTCAAAAACATTTCACTGTTCAAATTCTTTGCACTGCCACTATAAACTATAAAGCTTCACTGACAGGAACACGTTTCACTTACACAGCACACTTCACTGACACGACATACTTCTTCACTGACACAACAGAATTCTTCACTGATACAACACTTCAATAACAACATATCATTTACACCCTTTAAATACCGTGTATAATTACCGTCTATTAGTAAGGTCCTTAAGCCTATTTTTAAATACATTTTTGGTTGTTGGTAAAGCCTTTAGTAAGTCTGCAGGTAAAGCATTCCAGTCACTGATCATGCTCTCCCCAAGAAATAATAATAATAATAATAATAATAATAATAATAATAATAATAATAACAAAATTAAAACAAGTTAGTTACATATAATTCTAGAAGAATCAAACAGTGAACAGAAAATAATGTACAAGCATCAGAGAGCTGATTTTAATAAATGGAATAAACAACAGTTTCCCCATCATTTGGTTAGAATGTAGTTAAGTGCATGTAAACTGATTAAATTCGCAATTGTTTCAAAATTCGACGTGTATTCCTTCACCCGATGCCTGCTTCTATTAGCTCCAGCAGCGCTTCTTCGCGTCTCGGAATCAGACGGAGTCTAGGTTATACTAAACCTCTTTCCAGCGTGTACCGCACTCCACTTTGCTAATGTAGTAAACATGTATATTACGGCATGACAATGCCTCTGCAGCGAGAGTATTAATATAGCCGGCGCGGCGCGGCCCGGCTGTAACAAAGTGTGAGGCATTGTGCACGCATCCTTTGTGCCGACATAAATCGCTTCGACTCGAGAGCGGAGTAATTAAATCTCTTAAGTCTCAAACATTTCATAAGTTACCGAATTAAATAAGCGAAAGAAAACCGACTTTCAACGCACATATATCATTCAGGAATTTAGTACAATTCGTAGTGCATGACCCAAATAATGTTATACTTAAGACTGTTCAGTATAGAGACTGGTTATATTCTATTACGTAATGCAATAGAACCTCGCCAGTCCGAACCACAATAGTCCGAAAATTCGGTCCGAGGACTAAACAATATTGGGAAACTGCAATTCAAGACATCAGTGACATAGCACATATTAGGAAAGTTCAGGATAACACAGAGGGTTTGGAATTGAACGGGTTACATCAGCTTCTTGTCTATGCGGATGACGTGAATATGTTAGGAGAAAATACACAAACGATTAGGGAAAACACGGAAATTTTACTTGAAGCAAGTAAAGCGATCGGTTTGGAAGTAAATCCCGAAAAGACAAAGTATATTATTATGTCTCGTGACCAGAATATTGTACGAAATGGAAATATAAAAATTGGAGATTTATCCTTCGAAGAGGTAGAAAAATTCAAATATCTTGGAGCAACAGTAACAAATATAAATTACACTCGGGAGGAAATTAAACGCAGAATAAATATGGGAAATGCGTGTTATTATTCGGTTGAGAAGCTCTTATCATCCAGTCTGCTGTCCAAAAATCTGAAAGTTAGAATTTATAAAACAATTATATTACCGGTTCTTCTGTATGGCTGTGAAACTTGGACTCTCACTCTGAGAAAGGAACATAGGTTAAGGGTGTTTGAGAATAAGGTTCTTAGGAACATATTTGGGGCTAAGAGGGATGAAGTTACAGGAGAATGGAGAAAGTTACACAACACAGAACTGCACGCATTGTATTCTTCACCTGACATAATTAGGAACATTAAATCCAGACGTTTGAGATGGGCAGGGCATGTAGCACGTATGGGCGAATCCATAAATGCATATAGAGTGTTAGTTGGGAGAACGGAGGGAAAAAGACCTTTAGGGAGGCCGGGACGTAGATGGGAGGATATTAAAATAGATTTGAGGGAGGTAGGGTATGATGATAGAGACTGAATTAATCTTGCACAGGATAGGGACTACTGGCGGGCTTATGTGAGGGCGGCAATGAACCTTCGGGTTCCTTAAAAGCCATTTGTAAGTAAGTAAGTAAGTAAGTAAGTGACATAGCGCATATCCCATGACATGTATATGAGAAAAAATGGAGGTTACAATGAAGGAGGTGAAAGAAAATGTCGAGGATTTCAGCAGGAAGATGGAAGAAATGCAGCTAGAAAACATACGAATGAAGAGGAAATTAAAATTCTGAGAGGATAAGCAGAGGAAGAAGAACTTAGTATTTTTCGGCGTAGAAGAAATGGAACAGGAAAAGAGCGAGACAACGTACGACACTGTATTCAAAGTGTGCTGGGAGGTCTTCAACATTTATGTGAGCGACGGACAAATTGAAGAAGCCTACAGGGTCGGAAGAGGGTTGAATCGACCTATCGTGGTCAAATTCAAAAACATGTTAACAAAGGAGAAAATTCTGTATAGAAGAAAGTGCTTAAAAAACTCAAACATTCGACTCGAGTTGGACTATGATTATGAGACGAGATGTAGAAGAAGATTGTTGCTACCGTTTATGTGGGCGGCTAGGAAGAACGGACATTTCGCCAGGCTGTATGGAGATAAATTGAATATCAATAATGAGATTTTCGACCTAGAATTTTGTTTACAAAATTTGAATCAAAAGGAATTGGAGTCCGAGGTTATAGAAGGAAACAGGAGGGACTTGAAAATGAAAATGAGGAAGATTATAAACAAGCAAATGGGGGAAGAAGTGAGATTAGTAGCCAAGGAAGTGTGGCTGAAGTTTCAAGGAGGAATTCAATTAGCTCAGGACAATCCGAAGCGAGGGCAGTAACCACACAAGGAATGTCTGAAACAGCAAGTTTAGGAAGAATGGAAGCAAACATGTATGACGTCATTGAAAGGAGAGGCGCGTGGTCGCAATTAAGTCCGTCGTCAGCATGCAAGCAACAGTTACTGAAGACTGCTGACAATAGCGGAAGGGATAAGATGACGAATCAGCTGACAGCGGGATGAGTAGGTCATAGAAAACAGGGCAACAAGGTGGTTAAGAAGAAACTAGCAAGACGTCCGGAGCCGACGAAGAGGGGAAGTAAAGAAGATTTGGGTAGTCCATCTACTGATGAGGGAAAGGAAGGCAATAAGGAACCGCAGAACTGCAGTCTACGAAGTTGGTGCTTAAGGGGGGTGGAGTGATAAAAGAGTGGCAAAAGACATAGAAACAATAAAGTGAGTGTTCAAGGAGTAAGAGTAACTAGCAAAACAATCAGAGAGAGAATGTATAAGCGAATAAGTGAATTAATGTCCAGAGAAACAAGAGTTGATAAAGGAAGTGACTAGAGAAAATTAGAAGTGTTTGTTAATAGTAATTGGTAGTGAAATGTTACTAATATTGGAGTGTCGACTAAGTTAGCGTACAATCAGAGAAATTGAAGTGATAGGAAGACATCAAGTTTACAAATGAAGGTTGAGTTGACTTACAAAAATAGTGCCAAACGGAAAATTTATCGGGGTGAAAGGGAACAGTTAACAAAATAAACATGTGATCCAGTGATTAATGGAGAAATAGGGGATAAGATTGATGACGGAAGTGAGGAGAGGTAGAACTGATTGTAAATTAGATGAAAGTGAATGAGTATGATTAAACAGTGTTAGTAAAAGTTAGTTCAAAATTAGGGAAATTTTAGACGATAGGAAGTACTTCAAATATACAGTAAGTAAACAATAAAAGTGGTGAGGTGTTCATTAGAAAGAAGGGAAAATTTTAAGGGGAGAGGTTAGAAAGCAAATTGAGAGTGTGTATTATAGTAATAGAGGTAACAAAGGTAAAATAAGATGACTGCACACGTCAATGAAAGTTTATTGTAAGTAGAAGGTAATGGGGAGCACGAATACAGAGATGTGGTGGCGACCCATTACCAAATAAGAGTTGTAGAAATAAATATATCAATATCAATATCAGAATCTCTAAAGTACTGCCGACACCATCTCTATATAGACGACCTTAAAATATACATAAAATTCCACACTGACGAAATAAATGATGTAATAACTACAATGAATGACGACCTCGACTCATTTAGACATGGACACGGAAATTCCGACTTAAACTAAATCCAGAAAAATCACAGTCAATCATTGTGGGCCATTCACGTTTGTTAAGCACTATGCGTTTCGAAACGGATGAGGAACAGCCAGCAGAAGTGGATAATGAAAAAAAGAATATTTACAATCCTACCATTCCCTATTATCTCCAAAAATACCAGCTAAAAGAGCTTGAAGTAATCGGACTTTAGTTGGAGCAAGAGGTACCGCTACTCTCTTCATGAAAGATGTGTTTAAGAGGCTTGGAATACCTACATCTATTATTCCGATTGTAACTTTAGCTGCATTGAAAGGATCAATTGCTCTCCTGAAGCATCACCTATATTCGAAATGAAACTAAGTTCAGTAGCATTCTTTACTTTTTTGTAACACTTACCTTTCTAAAAATAGGTATATTTTCACTAATCTCAAAAAAAAAATATATATATATTTGTAATTATGTACTTGTAGGAATTTCATTGTTAAAATAAAATCAATGGTTTTTCATGAACTTGTAAAAATTTCTATGGTTAAGTACTCTTTGTCCCTTGTGGCAGCTCACGAATGGTGAGAAGATATATAAAATTTTTTCATATACCAAATTTGTCCCCGATTAAAATATACGGCACCGAAATTCCGTTCAGTGAATCAGTAAAGAACCTAGGTATTTATATGGATAAAAGTTTAAATTGGAACATTCAAGATGCAAAAATCTGCAAAAAAGTATTCTCTTTAATCCACTCGTTTAGGCGAATGAAGAATTTTCTATTCTTTTCCCTGAAACAAATGTTAGTGCAAACACTCGTGATGCCCCACTTCGATTACTGTGATATTCTGCTTACTGACCTAAGCGTTACTTCGGCGCAGAGACTACAACGTGTTCATAATATGTGCTTCCGTTTCGTCTGCAATATTCGCCGGGATGATCACGTAACACCATCCCTCGAAATGTTGTCATGGTTCCGTCTAGAAGATCGTAGGAAAATCCACTGTCTTTTCCTTTCTCTTTCACATATTGCATTTCTCCACTCCTGTCTATCTTGCGTCTCGTTTTCAAAATTTATCCACCCATCATAACCTAGACACACGATCACAACACTCCTCAATATTATCCATTCCCTCCTACCGAACATCTTCATATTCATCTTCTTTCACTGTGGCTGTTCCTCGGCTTTGGAATTCCCCACCGAGTAATGTCAGGGACTGTCAGACATCAAACCAATTTAAGAATAGGCCAAGGAAATATTTTTCTAACAATTCTTGTTAACAAAAATAGCTGTCTCAGGTTTCTCAATGTTTAATGTTTATATATATCACAGAATAAATATTTCAATTATCTCATTATTATTATTATTATTATTATTATTATTATTATTATTATTATTATTATCATTGTTATTATTATTATTATTATTATTATTATTATTATTATTATTATTATTATTATTATTATTATTATTATTATTATTATTAGATCCTATAACCTTCATCCTCAAGCCAAAATTTTATTATGCACCAAAGACAACACAGCAGACACCTACCGTGAAGAAATTAGCATTTTGTATGAAAGCAATATTGGAATAAATATTGAAGCAATGTACACATACATATATGAAATATTGCAATAAAAGTTTGATTTAATGTAACTGTAATATGTAGGGCGGTTATTATTTTCATTATTCGTGCAGTAATTGTTGCTGTCTCGTAATATGATTACTGAATATATTTTGAAGGTATATTATTATTATTATTATTATTATTATTATTATTATTATTATTATTATTATTACTGAGTAGGCCTATTTAAGATTCTTTAAATTCTTTCTACTGGCTTTTTGTACATAATTGTGTGATAACTGATAACATTAAGTAAAGGCATTTAAATATTTTTTTACTAATTAATGTTAAACTAATATTTATTTATTTACTTACTTACTTATTTACTAGCCGTACCCGTGCGCTCCGCTGCACCCGTTACAAATAAATATAAAGCAATTATATAATTAAAATAGGACATTTGATCCAAGGAACATTCGTGTTTGATAGAAGGATAAATCGTTTAATATGTTACTCAATTTAAATTGCATCCAAATAATTAAAATGCGATCATTTTGGTCCAGAGACCACTCATTTGGTACAATGACAATTCCTTTAACATGTTTCTTAATTTTTATTACATACAACCGTAGTTTAATGAAGATTGAAATCATTTAGATTTAATGTGTATATTTTATTTTACTTGTTATAGGTTTCCATTGAATTATGGTAATAACTTAATTTTAACCCTTGTTTTCTACGTATTCAGTAAATGGCGCTTGGCCCACTATGGTTCTGAACCCTTCAAATAACTTAAATTATATAATATAATATAATATAAAATAGTATAATATGATATAATATTATGTTATATTATATTTTATGCTCGACCATGCCGAAATGTACTAATTATACATCTGGTAGCAGTCCTTTAATGCATGTCATTAAAGTACACTTACTCATTAAAGTACAGGTCTTCAGCCAATGATAACTCAGCTTACATGTGTTCAGCCAATCACAAGTCAGCTTTGTACCGTTATAAACCGCAAGTTTCGATTATTCTCGGATATGCAATCGAAAGAGAATTAGCGAAATGTCACGGAGGCTGAAAATCCAATACTGTCGCAGAAGGTTATGTTCTGTTATTATAATAATTAGCGTTAATTGTAAATAATATTCCAATAAATTTAATTTGTCATCTTGTTTTTCAATGTCGAATTCAATAATCAAGGTTATAATATTATAATATTATCAAGTTTAACGGGACTATATCAAGGTCAATGACATTATTGTTCCTCGGAAAAAATCAATACTTTCGCGTCTGCGCACATCTCACAATTCACGATCTAGAACAAGGTCACTTCCGATCTTGTCAGTTACAAATAAAATGTATACATCTGAATACCGGTAATTTCAAGTTAGAAATATGGTCGACCATAAAAAGTCGTATGAAACTCGCCTATAATGGTAATTAAGAAGCTCGTATGAAAATTATGAAACGAGCTTGCGCTCGTTTCATAAATATCCATACTCGATTCTTAAATACTATCATTATAGGCTCGTTGCATAATGTACTAATATTACATTACATTATATTATATTATATTACAGTATATTATATTATATTATATTATATTATATTATATTATATTATATTATATTATATTATAAGTTATTATATTATATTATATTATATTATATTATATTATATTATATCAGAAGTTACTGTAATAACACTATAGCATTATGTCCATCTAGAGAAACTACACTTTCCAATGGTGAAATAAAAATTAATTATACAAATCGGTTAATTTAGCTTCCGATATTACTTCACACAAACTCAGAAACATTCTCTGTAGGCTATCTTTCATAGCTTTCGATTGTTGCTGTCCAAGGCCCCTAATAGACGAAGTCATTTGTTTTTCAATTCATTACACGGCCTTAGATGGCAGTTGTTTTAATTTTAAAACTCATTTATCTCATTAAATATCAGTGCTATCAAAATTTTTCAAGGAATAAAACTTATGGCAAATTATTTTTAAAGAAACTTTTGTTTGTGTAACATTTTTCACAAAAATCAATAATAAGCGAGATATTTCGATTTAATTAATTCAGACCCCCTTATAACCCCCCTTTTAAATAATGTATTTTAAATGCCATATAGCCTAAAATCTAAGTTACAACGAACTTAATTTATATTCCAATTTTCATCTAAATCCGTTCAGCCATTATCGCGTGAAAAGGTAACAAACATATATACATACATACAGACAGACAGACAGACATACAAACAAAAATTAAAAAAAAAGCGCTTTTCGGTTTTAGGGTGGTTAATTATATATGTTAGGACCAATTATTTTTGGAAAATCGAAAATTACCAGAAAAATTTCGGCTACAGATTTATTATTAGTATTTATTTATTTATTTATTTATTTATTTATTTATTTATTTATTTATTTATTTATTTATTTATTTATGTCTATAACAGGGTAAAGCCCCAATTATAATAGACAGTACAGATATTTGTTTCAAAAAACATAGAATTTCATATAATATGAAAAAAGAAATAAAACAGATACAAATGCAAGATACAAGTGTAATTACAAATTAAAAATTAAAAATGAAAAAAAAAAAAACAAATAGATACTGCCTAAATAAAAGACAGATATAGATATAAATGAAAAATACGAAATAAAAATAAATTAAAAAGAGTTAAGTATAGATATCATAGCCATGCCAAAATATATTGTTTCTCTCTTTTTTTTTTATAGCTTTGTAATATGTAGGAAGTATAATATTCAGGGAAAGGATTTATATGTAAATACATATTTACTTATAAAGCTAATATAATTTATATTTTGCATTATCTTTATGTTTCACAATGTGTAGGGTTGAAAAATCCTACTTTTATTTTCCATATTTTTCCATATTTTAGAGTTTAGTACATACTTTCGTTAATTTCCATATATTTTCCATATTTCATATAAAACAGTCCATATTATATTAGGTTTAACAATAAAACAAAACAAAATTCCATTAACTTTTAAAAATACATTTCAACAATAGAGATTTAAACACATGTTCAGTAATCCCTTTAACATCAGAGTTATTTGAAAATTAGCAGTCCTATCAACAATGGGAAAGTAAGTTACAAAACTGTATTAATTTAATTTAAAATTTTTAACAGACTTCAGTTGTGCAGCTCAACAGTTAAATGCCAGTCAGAGTACACATAGGTTCAGTTTTGTAAATCATACTATAAAGACGGTAAATATGCCAAAAGTACGTCATTCAGTCAATTTAAAATCAAAACTAACAAGTTACATTTCAGAATTTAAAGAAGATGGTTTATCAACTGACAATAAAATATTATTTTGTAATTTGTGTCAGTGTGCAGTATCATCTACACAAAAGTTCCTGGTGCAACAACACATTACAACTAGTAAACATCAGGCCAACAAACAACTAAATTCCAAGCAGAGACAATTGTTTTTAACACAACCAACAACATCGAATGTAAGATCTGAGTTTAACATCGACCTGTGCCGTTCTCTCATCTCTGCTGATATTCCTCTCTACAAACTAAAGAATAAGGTCTTCAGGGAATTCCTTGAAAAATATACTCAACATACAATCCCGATGAGTCAACACTTAGGAAGACGTATGCTCCATCCATCTACGATGAGACAACACAGAAGATAAGAGATGAAATTAAAGATAGTTCAATTTGGGTTTCCATTGATGAGACTCCCGACAAAGAAGGTAGACTTGTTGGTAATGTAGTTATCGGTTTGTTAAGTGAACAATATTCTGAACGAATTCTTTTACATTGTGATGTTCTAGAAAAGTGCAATAACAAAACTATAGTTAAACTGTTCAACGAAGCTATGGGTATCCTGTGGCCAAAGGGTATTATGTACGATAATGTGTTATTCTTTATTAGCGATGCTGCCCCTTATATGGTCAAAGCTGGACAAGCATTATCTGTTGTATATCCTAAATTGACTCATTTTACTTGTGTGGCGCATGCATTTCATCGTGTGGCAGAAGGGTCAGAGACAATTTCCCTAAAGTAGATTTGTTGATTTCATCAGTGAAAAAAGTATTTCTCAAAGCTCCCAGTAGAGTTAACGTGTTGAAAGAAATGTACCCTGAAATTCCATTGCCACCAAAGCCAATTTTAACTAGATGGGGTACATGGCTAGAAGCAGTTGAATATTATGCCGAACATATAGACTCTATTAACAATGTTCTCCTTGCATTGGACTCTGAAGATGCAGTCTCAATTGATACTGCGAAAACAGTTACCTGTGACATAAGTGTGAAGAATGACTTAGCTCACATTCAGCATACATTTTCATGCATCATAAAAACGCTCAAAAGTCTCCAAAATAGGCACCTTTCACTATCTGAAAGTTTTGAAATTATAAATAGTACTGTGGAACAACTGAATCGTGGTAGAGGTAAAGTTGCAGATGCAGTAAGAGCTAAGGTGGACACTGTACTTTCAAAAAACCCTGGATATGAAGAACTACAAAAGGTTGTTGCTGTGATGAGTGGTGAATCAACAGTGAAGATTAACTTGGACTTATCCCCAGCAGACATTGTGAAATTGAATTATGTACCAGTTACTTCTTGTGACGTCGAACGCTCTTTTAGTCAGTATAAATCTATCCTCAGAGACAATAGAAGAAGATTCACTTTTCAGCACTTGAAAGAAATGTTTGTAACCTATTGTTATGGTAACAGACAATAAAAATTGTGTTTTGTTGAAACTACATTGGAAGATAAGGTACGTCCATTATATTTTTTGTTTAGTTTGATTAAAATGTACCAATATTTAACGTACATAGTCATTTTTTTATAATTTTAAGTCCATATTTAATTCCATATTTTGGTAAAAATCCATATTTAATTCCATATTTTGGTAAAAATAACTACATATATATTTACATATTTCATATATTTTTAGTCCATATAAATCCGTTCCCTGATAATATTTATATCATACGTATACAAATATTTACATTTGTTGAACTACCTTGGTGATTCTCAGTCACATTATTTTATTAAGCATAAGTCTGTTTCTAAAGTTTTTTTTTTATTCCATATTTGTAGGCCTATATAACTTTGTGATGTAAATAAAAAAAAAAGAAAGAAAATAATTATATATATACATACCTAGGTAAATAACAATTCAGTCTTATTTGTTCATAATCACTTTTATGTATCACTAAAACTAAACCAAATCTCACACATTTAAACCCGATTTCCGATCCCTAATAATTCTCATTCAGTCTTCATTCGTAACTCAAATAATAGTCAACATCGTATTTCATCTATGGGTGGATTTCAGACTAATCGTTTAGTTTTTCTGTTATTAAATTCTGTGCAACGAGAGATCGTGTTTAGAGACACCGCATATTTATCTATTAAACAGATAAATGGGATTACAAGTCGATATTTATATGAACCTAGGAGTTAACATGAACGTCAACAAGTTCGCACATAACAGCTAAGTCTCAACTGAGAATCAGGCCAGCAGAAAAACCCCAAGAAAATGTGATACACTCCGCGCACATTAATTAAAATTGTTTGTGGATAATCTGAGCGTGCTCTACTTTCATTATCCAGGTGGACTGCCAGGATTTAAAAACCGTTGTTAGTTTTAATAAGACTTGGGATAAAGTCCACGATTTCGGAGTTCGTTTAGCACAGTGCAGTCCATAAGTCGATAGGTAGAGCGCATTTAAATGATGATGATGATGATGATGATGATGATTATTGTGATGATAATGATGAAGATTATTATTATTATTATTTCCATCTCTTTGAAGCAGTGGCGGCTCGTGATAAAATATTATGTGTGTTCACAATATTTCGTGGTTCCAAAATCGAAGAGAATTTGAAATTGTACGTTTAGTCTAATATGAAATATCATGATTCCAATGTTTCACTATCGAAAAAACTGTATATAAATTCAAAGCGACATATAATAATAATAATAATAATAATAATAATAATAATAATAATAATAATAATGAGACTCAGTCTTTCTGTTTCCAATTTTTTTCTGGTAAGCCAGTTTACCCAGTTCTTTACTGTTCCAAATTTCATTGAACAGAGTTCATTGTTTACGTTTGTTAATAATGAATACCACAGTCCCGTTATTTACAAACGCGTGTGATCAGCATGTTGATAATGTTACGGGTAAAGCATGGAGGGCACTTCACTTTATTATGAGAATCTTGAGAAAGGCTAGCCCCAAATCGAGGGAAATAGCATATCTAACGTTAGTGCGACCGTTAATGGAATACGGAACTACTACTATAGAATATACCAGATAAATTCCTTAGAAAGAATCCAGTATAGGGCAGCGAAATTTGTTAAAGGTAAAAGAGAAGATGGAAACGATACGATAAAAGAACTTAAATGGGAAACTTTGGAAAACAGACGTAGGAAAACTAGAATAACATCATTGTATAGAGCACATCTAGGTCAGAAAGCATGGGTAGACATAACGGCTCGGTTAGAAAAGCCAACGTACTATGGTAGGAACGATCATGATTTTAAAATCAAATGTACGAAACAGAAAACGGATGTAGGTAAATTCTCATTTTTAAATAGAACTATAAATGATTGGAATGACCTTCCTGCAGCGGTCTTTGAGGGCTGTCCTTCCTTAAGGAGATTCAAGAATAATTTAAAAAGTTGTATATAAAGTGAAAATTAAAATTAAGGTGACATTCAACATTTAATTTTTTTTAAGTTGACATGTATTTATCTAGGCTGACGAGTTTACTTCCTTGGTTTGAATTGTAAATTATTTAAAACTAGCGTGTAAGAGGGCCTTAGACTAGAAATGTTTAGTTTAAATGTAGTTCTGTTTATAAGTATGCATAAGGGTGTAATTATTTGACTTATTTGAACTGTTGTATCAGTGAAGCGAAGTGAGTCAGTGAAGTTATGGTTTTACAGTGCAGTGAACAGTTCCGATCAGTGATAATTTATAGCGTCAATGAAATGTGTTCTATAGTGTCAGTGAAATGAGTTACAGAGTGTCAGTGAAATGTGTGCTAAAGTGTCAGTGAAATGCGTCATAGTGCCACTACAGGGAATGAGATGAGAGTAAAGTGAAAGACTATTGAGACTTATGTAGGACCTATAGATAATTATGTAGGTTGTATTGTAAAATTAGGTATTTTATTTTATGTTTTATTATTATTGTGTTAAATTGTATTGTGTATTATTATTGTATTGTGTGTAAAATTGTATATGTGTTGTAAAACTTTATTGTGTATTGTAAATTTTATTGTGTATTGCTGATCATTTTAACTGTATATTGTTAATATTGTATATACCACTGCCACCGGGTGCTTGCCCACTTGCAGTGTAAATAAATACATAAATACATACATATTTTGATTCACAACACACTGATACACTATAGCCTATACCAGTACTGTAATCCCATTCGCATAGATTGATTGCTATAAATACATGCCAGTAAATATTATTCTTAAATATTATACACTACCATACTGATACTTAAATTCATACCACCACCACAGTTAGCCAGCACGTGTTTGAAAGTCAAACTATGCTATTATGTCGACACTGAAGTATAGTAATTCACAAACTACACTCTCGTAGCAGCACTGTACACACATCTACGTAAAGTAAACGTTCCTACAGTCAGATGCTGACATCTACAGGCTTTTAAATTTCCTTCTCGAGATATAGCACGTGAACGATAGGCATCGATGCACCTGGCATCTGTAGAATAGATACTCATCATGTTCACTTAACGCGTTGTGCTCTTGACGAGTCATAAGCGGCCAGCTAAAGACAATTTTCTCCCGCGCATGCGTGAAATTCCTGTAACCATCTCGAAAAGAGCACGGCTTGTACGTGAACGGATGTTGCCAAGTTTACATAAGAAGTTTATGCAAGATGCGGGAAGTTTAAAATACTCGATTATGATATTATACATTCCCACTACGTCAATGCGGTATCAAATAATAAAACTAGTCATGCATTTATGGAAACAAGGTGTTCACGTGCTCTTGTGCTCTTATTGACGCACCGGCACTGCTTTGAAGTGATAAATTGCATTCAAAGCACTATGATATATTAAGGGGTTAAGCACAGCTTAAAGGAGTAAAATTTTTTTAAATATTCACTCTGCAGTGCTGAAGCGTTTCCCTCATAATTAAAAAACTATCCAACATTCTGTGATGAAATTGTTTGTGTGTATTTATGCATGTCATATCTAAAATATGATGAAAAATTACTTCTCTACCTTTGATAAATTTTCTGATAAAAATGAATTCATTTTAGAAATGATCAAATATCGATATTTTCTTTTAACACAAAATAAAAATAAATATTAATTATTAAGGAATGTAGTTGAAAGAGCATGATGTTGTAAACATGACCTTCAGCAATAAAATAAAAGAGAGAGAACATGAAAATTTAACAAGTTTGTGAGTTATAAGGGAAACGCTTCATCACTGCACAGTGAACTGCCACCGTTTTTTGTTTTCCCTCCAGTCAAAATCAGAGGTTGCCGATTTCACCTAAGTCAGAATTGGTAGAAAAATTCAAAATATAGATTTGCCAACATAATTTAAAGCAAAATCAGAAAAAAGCAAGTTTCTGAATTATATTTTTGTCTTGCAGAAGATATTATGCGCATATAGCCTGGAGGCAAAAGAATTGCAGTGTTTACCGATTACATTTTTCATAACTATACAGAGTGTATCTAAATTGGTGTCAAATATTTCGGGGACCTGTTCTTAACATCAAAACAATTAGCAAAGTTAATAAGAACATGGGTCTGAAAACCATTCGTTAGGGAGTTATTAAAGCATTTGTCCCTTCATTGACCGCTGATTGTTTGATGGTTTTTTTGCTTGTTTGTATTTTGTAGAGCAAAGAAATCAGAAGAAAATGTATTCTGTGAGTGAACAGAACGAAATGATTTGCATCATTTAATTGATGATGTGCCTTTGGACGTCATCCAACGAATGTGTTTTAACACGATGCTGCTCCAGCTCATTTCAGTCTGATAGTTCGTAATTCCCCAAAGATGTATTGGTCGAAGGGGATTCATTGCATGGCCTGCTCGATCGCCTGATTTGAATCCAATGGATTTCGTCGTCTGGGGACATTTAAAGTCCCTGGTTTATGCGACTCCTGTACTTAATGTTGATATTCTGAGAGGGTATCCAAACTGGATTTCACGAAATACGAAACACTCCAGAAATTTTTAACAGAGTACGCCAGAGCATGTAACGTAGGTTTAGGGGACACATCGAAGCAGAAGGAAGCCACTTCGAGCGACTTTTGTAACATTAAATTTTGTCTTGTAACTCTGAAGTAAATTATTTTGAGACCAATGTTGATATGAACTTTTTGTAATGTTTTAGTGTTAGGAACATGTCCCCGAATATTTGACACCAATTTAAATACACCCTGCATTTCGGATGAAGCCCTTTTTAAACCGGTAATTTGAGCTGCGTTCAGTACAACGACAAATCTCACAGCCAACAACTGCGAATCTTTTCACGCTAAATTCAACCGGTCTTTCTGCACATCACATCCAACCCTCATCATAGAACGTCTTTATACTCATCTTCCTATACTGTAGAAATACCTCGCCTCTGGAATTCGTTACCTAATGATGTCAGGGACTGCCGGACTTTATCACAATTCAAAATTAAATTGGAAAATTTTGTCTTAGTTAATGTTTTTTAGGTATTGCTAGAAGTATTGATTTGTGTTTTTTTTTCTTTTTCTTTTTAACCTAGATTAAAATTGCAAGTTTCTTGTTTATGTTAGTTAATTAGTTAGGATGGAATTAATTATGATACTTAATCACTCATTTAAAGTTTGTGTGACTGCAACCTGTATATTTTTGTGTGGCTTTACTTTGTTTATAGTGTTTTTTTTCTCTCTCTTTATTTCTTGAGCAGCTTTACTTTGTATATTATAGTGTATTTATTTCTGTTTATTTATATTATTGTATTTGTATTCCTGGTGTTGTGGAAGAGAAGGCCTGATGGCCTTAACTACACCAGAATAAATAAATAAATAAATAAATAAATAAATAAACCATCTACAATTTTGTCGATTCTCTGAAGGAAATACAGTGTGATGTATACATCAAAAGAAGAAGCACAGAAGAAAGAAAGGAAACAAAAAATGTAGTGGCGAAAGAAATATTTCTCAGACAACAAATGGCAAAATTAATTAATAACTCATATCTCGATTTGATTTTGTAAAATCACTTTCATGTAAGTTTTTACCAAATTGAAGAAAACTCCTGGAAATTAAACAAAACTACTTCTACTACTTCTAGTGGATACAATGCATAAAAAACAGTTTTGGAAGTCCATGCAGTCAACCTATTCGTGGTGTCTCCTGGGTAACGCTAATGGACTGTTTTACGAACCAGAAGGGACGCAACTGGGCGGTAATTTAATCAGTGGATGGACGCAACTAACCCGATTCTTACTTATGGAGACGCAACTATACCTGTTAAGGTTTATCTTGTCTCAGTAGCAATAAAACCA
The DNA here is from genome assembly GCF_040183065.1 of Periplaneta americana. Lineage (NCBI taxonomy): Eukaryota > Metazoa > Arthropoda > Insecta > Blattodea > Blattidae > Periplaneta > Periplaneta americana. The sequence goes on from NC_091117.1 coordinate 220,357,279, forward strand.
AGTTCCTTCAAATGAGGGTGGAGATTATAGGAGGGTTGTAAATTTTCAGGATTCCTTTCAAAACCTTGTTATTGTACAGGCTGCCGTAATTCAGATTCTTGAAAGACAAGCTCAGTGACGGAACTACACAGTACGAAGAGAGATATTTTGTAATTTTATTTTGCGCTACAGAATGTATCAACTAGTCCCTTCCGCCACTGGATGGATGGACGGCATCGCTCCACTCCCCCATCGCCATAACTACACAGACGAAGTAAGACATGTCACCTTTCTCTCTCTTTTCACAGTGAGACAAGATACATCACACAGACTTTAACAGAATCCGTATTTTTTTATAAAAAATCTTTAGGCCCTCAAATTCCATTTTCAAGTTTGAATTACATAAATTTCTTAGTTTACTTCCAAGAATCATGTCACCAAAGTTTGAATTACATAAATTTCTTAGTTTACTTCCAAGAATCATGTCACCAAAGTTTGAATTACATAAATTTCTTAGTTTACTTCCAAGAATCATATCACCAAAGTTTGAATTACATAAATTTCTTAGTTTACTTCCAAGAATCATGTCACCAAAGTTTGAATTACATAAATTTCTTAGTTTACTTCCAAGAATCATGTCACCAAAGTTTGAATTACATAAATTTCTTAGTTTACTTCCAAGAATCATGTCACCAAAGTTTGAATTACATAAATTTCTTAGTTTACTTCCAAGAATCATGTCACCAAAGTTTGAATTACATAAATTTCTTAGTTTACTTCCAAGAATCATGTCACCAAAGTTTGAATTACATAAATTTCTTAGTTTACTTCCAAGAATCATGTCACCAAAGTTTGAATTACATAAATTTCTTAGTTTACTTCCAAGAATCATGTCACCAAAGTTTGAATTACATAAATTTCTTAGTTTACTTCCAAGAATCATGTCACCAAAGTTTGAATTACATAAATTTCTTAGTTTACTTCCAAGAATCATGTCACCAAAGTTTGAATTACATAAATTTCTTAGTTTACTTCCAAGAATCGTGTCACCAAAGTTTGAATTACATAAATTTCTTAGTTTACTTCCAAGAATCGTGTCACCATAGTTTGAATTACATAAATTTCTTAGTTTACTTCCAAGAATCATGTCACCAAAGTTTGAAAGACATTAAGGAAGAAATGTGGATTTTTATTCTAATAATCGATGTAAAGGCACCATAAATAAAAGGCCACCGGCTTAGATCAATCGGCTGATGAGCTTGCCTGCCAATCAGAAGTTGTGCTGGGATGTGGCTTCGATTCCCGCTTGGGCTGATGACCTAGTTGGTTTTTTTTTTTTTTTAGATTTTTCTCAACCTTAAGACAAATGTCCGGTAATCTATGGCGGATCCTCGCCCTCATCTCGCCAAATACCATCTCCCTATGACCAAACCCATCGACGCTAAATAATCTAATAACCAACTTTAAAAAAATTAAATAAAATTATGAACTTGCGATTATGATACACAATTATTTTTATTCTCTCTTCACATCGTAAATTTTAGACTCAGAATAGAGGAATTTGAATTAATTAACCCAATTCTCTCTAATTGTAATTGAACATGCTCCAAGTTAACACACTCCATACGCAAACTCCTTTAAAGCAATGATAAGAGAACACAAATTAGAAGTTCGAATCTGAGTCCTTTAATGTAGAGGCACTTGCATGAACGGTACAGTAGAGTTAGTTTCAGGGAATGGAAAGTTTTTGCATCATCATTATGTTATTAGAGCGCGGTCTTTGTAATTAGCTGTGATGTTTGAAGTTGGAGAAAGTTCTACCAAACGTAAATATTCTTACTGTACATTAAAAATTTAAGTAACCCTACGTAAGTTTCGTGTTTAGTCATGTATTCATTTTTATTTTCACTTTCTCAGGGACCAAAGTAAGCCAATACTCACCATCATGATCATTATCCTCAACAAAACATTCTCATCGCTATAAAAGTCGATATATGGAAAATGTTGTATCCTTCGTCATTGCAAGCTACACTCTTTTACAACATCAATTTTATTTTGACGTGTAATTTCTGTATTTGTTCTACTGTAACAGAAAAAAAATTAAAGCATTTTGTGGAGCGGAAATTTGATCGCCTTAGAAGTGCTTACGTCGTATCAGATAAACTCAACAATACAATCGAATTCATTCCTGTGCATAACCTACTAGCAAATTTTTTTTAAGTAGGTTATTTTACAACGCTGTATCAATATCTCCTATTATTTAGCGTCTGAATGAGATGAAGGTGATAATGCCGATGAAATGAGTCCGAGGTCTAGCACCGAAAGTTACCCAGCATTTGCTTATATTGGGTTACTAGTAAAAATGTATTACAATTGAGGGGCTTAGAACAAAAAGCAGGTAAGTGACATTATTAAAAAAAATGAGGTAAGTGCGTGTTGTGATAGCCCAAAAGGATGTTTCTTTGGGATAAAATCAGGTAAGTGATCACACTGTGCAGGGCTGCTATATGGGCATCATTTCACCAAACTAGTGTATAATATTCCATTGCATGTAGAAATTTAACTGTAATTTTTTCAAAACTAGGTTTCCGTCACTTACCTGCTTTTGGTTCTAAGCCCCTCAATTAACAGGGGGGTGGGTTTCAGTACATTTAAGAATAATGTTATTCAGTTGTGCATTCAAAGGGACTTCCTCAAATTCCGTCACGTCTGAATTTATTTATTTATTTAATTTATTGCTAGTAATTTTGAAATGAATACAAGTTAATAAATACAATGAAAGATAATCTAGCCCACTCCTGAATGAGTAAGACTCGTGCTCAGGAGGGGATTCCAATACAGACAAAAATAAAATTAAAATTGAGAGTGAATACAGATTAAATGGTGTTTAATATGTTTAAACCTGAACTATAAATCTAATACAATTTTTTTATTAATTTGGAGAGGATTCGTGGTTGAAATAATATTTGAATAAAATTTGTTTAATAATCTGGGACCTTGACTCATGGTATGATAAAAAGCTGCATTGGTTTTAGATTTTGGTTCACACAAACGTAGAGAATTCATATTTTTAGTTCTATATTTATGCATATACCTTTCAAAGTTATTAAAATGTCTATGAAAATATTTTAATAAAATAAAATAATATATTTGTTTAATATTGAAAAATTTGAAGTGTTTAAACAACAATTCAGTTGGGTAATCTTTCTTCTTTTATAAACAAATTTTTAATACTTTTTTCTGTAGTAAAATTAACGGATGAAGGTTGGATTTATAAATCCCACCCCAACCTATGATACCATACATAAATATAGATTGAAATAATGCTAAATAAATTATACGTAAACAGTTAATTGACAAAATATTTCTTAGGACAACAAAGTAACATAATGTTTTACGTAATTTAATACAAATATAATGAATATGATTATTCCATTTTAAATGATTATCAATAATTATACCTAAGTATTTAACCTCATTAACTTCATTAATAACTGAACAATTATTGCAATTTATATCGGAACAATCAGAATTATGCATTTGAATTTGTAGTATAGATGAAATGTGTTTATTACCTTTATTATTTAAAGAAAATGGGATAGCTATTGTTTTATCTTTATTAATTACAAGTGAATTATGTTATCAATTATTATAATATCGATTGAAATTAATTCGCTGAAGTATAGTTTACACGCTATATTGAAGTTTAAAATATATGTAATTTACTGTGTATAAAAGTCAGGAACTAAAATTACATTCCCTGTATTTCACGGGGAAGAATTTATTTTATAATTCCGAAGAAATAATAGCCTATATTATACATTAAAGAGCGAAATGAATGACTTTCTCGAGATACATGTTTGTAACCTGAGGGATAAATCCTTTGGGCTACAAATATACTGAGGGAACAATTGTGTTTTATATCGTGGTGTATATACAATTTTTTTTTTACACTGCCGGTAGTAAATTGTCGCATTTTATTTCTAAAATTCGTATTACTGAATTTCGCTGGAGCTATTTTATTGAGCGAATATACAGAGTTGCAAAGGAAAACATTAATATCATAGTGACGATTGATATGTTTTGCAGTTAATGTTTCTCTCATTTAGGACGAGAAATACTGCTTTCTCTCCTTACGGAGGAAATGTTATACTTTCTTTCCAGATTTTGGTAACCTGAAACCGACATTTACACCTTAGAGTCTAAATAATTATATGTATTTGAATCATTAATTAAATGTTTTAAATAGAAATACTAATAATTATTTTATTTAACCGTTAATATAAGGATATTCAAAACTAAATTTCTAGTTTCAAATGGCTGTATCTTCTGTACATTTTAACAGTTTGCTTCCGTGTGGATGGATACTATTGTGCTTTAGACAGATTGTTTTTTTTTTCGATATGTATTTCGTTGCTATGGTAACTGTGTCAAGCTTGTATAAACAACTGTGGCGAAGGTTATAGACAACAATAATTTTTACAAATGTTTTGCCTATATGAGTTTGTATGAGCCCCGTTCAATGCATTGAGTATATCTCGAACATTAAGCTACGTGGATTGAGAAAATATGGACCCCGTTCTTCATAAGCTAGGGGACAAATTGTAATCCACTGGTGCAGTTACCGATAAAAAGCGATCCGGTGATCATATTTAACTTGTTTTTCCTTGTTTCTTATTATTATGTTAAACTTCCACTTTTTTTTTTACGAAAAAATGATGTTTTTATTTTTGTAGAAACTAAAAATGTGGTAAAGTTATAGCCATTTGAAACTGGAAACTTACTTTAGAATAACCTTATATATATATATATATATATATATATATATATATATATATATATATATATATATATATATATTGTATTCAGATGTAATATTAAGATACTTTTTACAATCGGGATTTAACATTAACAGAAATAACAAAATAAGATATTTTGTTTACTATCACATTCTGCTTAATTTTCGTGCCAAGAATTAGGGGAGAGTTGGGTAGTATCGAACATCGGGTAGTATCGGACAATGCGTTTCTTTCATCTACCACCAGATGGTAGAACCTGGATAACATGGTTTCGTTTCTGTATGCGACATAACAGAAACGTAACCATGTCATTCAGGTACTATCATCTGGTGGTAGATGAAAGAAACTCACTCTCCGATATTACCCGATGTCTGATACTACCCAACTCTCTCCTATTATTTTATGGGCAATACTTCGTGAATGAGGAAAAGGTCTCTTCAGTTATTAACTGCTGACAGTATAGCCTACATGCATAATCTTCTTTCACCATAAGAAGTGACTCGGAAAAGTTCTTCGTTTTGCTTTGAAATCAATTTTAGCGAGGAAGAAATTGTTAATGAATATCGAGACTCGTCCACACCTGTGGAGTAACGGTCAGCGCGTCTGGCCGCGAAACCAGGTGGCCCGGGTTCGAATCCCGGTCGGGGCAAGTTACCTGGTTGAGGTTTTTTCCGGGGTTTTCCCTCAACCCAATACGAGCAAATGCTGGGTAACTTTCGGTGCTGGACCCCGGACTCATTTCACCGGCATTATCACGTTCATTTCATTCAGACGCTAAATAACCTAGATGTTGATACAGCGTCGTAAAATAATCCAGTAAAATAAAATATCGAGACTCAAAGAAACGGAATATTTTTAATAAAAAAAAATGCGGTCCTGCATTATTAGCGTTATTTTGTTTCGGACTAGGGCTACATAATTTGGTAATTTTTTGCATTGTATTAATTTAACACACACAAAAAAATTGAGACATACTATAGTCTTATAAATGTAACATAAATCCGTTTGCAAGTAAAGTTCACGCGACCAAACTCGAAGAGTATTTTTGTTGCTGCTGGTCCAAAATTGGAAACACAGCTCGCGTCTGAAAAACAGTGCGGAAAATAAACTTTTTAAAGATTTAAGATATAAGAAACTGAGATAACCAAACCTTTTGAGTAAAATATAAAGGAATATCACATTTACTATGAATTATTAAAATTATAATTTTGCACATATGCTTCCGTTCACATTTCTGCACAACCACAATCTATGCTTGAATGTATGTAGTACAGCATAGGCCTACAACTTAAAACTCGTAATTCTGTGACATTGTAATTGTATTTATTTTTCATTACTCGTTCAATTCCTAAGGGGTTTATTTGCAATTAAATTAAAATTCAATATATCGGGAAGTATGTAGAACATAGCAACAACATTTTACACAGGTTTTCCAGAACTCAGGGTACAAATGATGTAGATAATAAAAATGAGTTTGCTGATATTAAAATGTTAAATTCAGTACATAAAATAATTTTCCTCTGAATTCAGTATAGGTTTTTGTCGTTTTTTTGTCGTTTCTTGTCATAGAAATTTTAGACATCGATAAATAAAATAGTGTGAAAGTCTATTATTGAACGATAAGGGGCTAGTAAGGGAGTATCACTGATGAGAAAAGTCTAACTAAAAATCAAATTACTGAAATGTTGTGTACAGTACGATTATTTAGTCCTGACAGTCTCCGGCAATGTGCGCCTTGGTCAGGCGAGTCCATTTAGTTACGCCAAGGGGTGTTTAGGTTAGTCACTCGCTTGCCTTCGGAGCGATCGAATGTCATGCGTGCGGTAGAGCGATATGTTTCTAGTACAATTAAGCTGTACTGCATTTCTTTACCGAACGCTCGCCCTTATCTCTATTCCAGAGCTCTCCTCACTACTCCTATTACTTCCCCTCTTTCGCGTCGCTGAGTTTTCAGGACTAAATAATCGGTCTGTACATAGTTACGGTTTTTAGTTTTTCTACTGTACATTCGCTACCTGCTAGCATCTGGGAATGTCGAAATAAAATTGAATTCAAACGCAAACTTACTAGGCACTTCGTCACTAATTGATTTCTTGTAAATAGTTTCCTTAATCTATCACAAAATATTTCAATATCCAGTAATTTCATCACTATACAATTTTGTTATTCTAGGTTTAATTTGTAATTCAGTAAATAATATAAAGTATCTTTGTTTTTCTATGACAAATTATCTAGCTTTAATTGGTCAGGTAATATTTTCGTACTTTGATTCTTATTGTAATTGTAATTGTAAATTTAATACTAATTGCAATTAGTCAGGTAATCTTTTCGTACTCTGATTTTTATTCTAATTGTAATTGTAAATTTAATACTAATTGTAATTTTATTTGTAATTGTAATTGTAAATTTAATACTAATTGCAATTTCGTACTTTGATTTTTATTGTAATTGTAAATTTAATACTAATTGTAATTTTATTTGTAATTGTAAATTTAATACTAACTGTAATTTTATTCTTCATATTACAGTTAGAATCTCCAGGTAGAGGGACAGAGAAGGCCTGACGGCCTTATCTCTACCAGGTTAAATAAATAAATGCTAATATTAATACCTAATTTAATTATTTATTTTGGAGGAATTAATAGTATTGTGTACTTCTTCCGTAATTTCAATGGTGCTATTCAACAACTATGAAATCTACATCGACATGGGGAACTATTAATAATGGAATACCTCAAGGATCAATATTAGGTCCCCTACTTTTTCTAGTGTTTATAAATGATCTTGCCCCCCTTATAAAAGATGTAGGTCATCCCATATTATTTGCAGATGACACAAGTATAGTAATTACAGCCAATAACTCCAACACATTCCAATCTTCAATAGAGGAAATTCTCTTCAAAATATGTGACTGGTTCTCAGTCAATAAATTAGTATTAAATTGTAACAAAACTTACATAATTCAATTTAAATCCTGTCCAAATTCAACGTCGCAAATTTCTAGCGCAATAATTAACAATAGATCCCTATTAGAAACAACAACAACCAAATTTCTTGGCTTAAAAATCGATAATGTGTTAAATTGGAAAAATCATATTAAAGAAATTACCCCCAAACTAAATTCAGCTTGTTTTGCTATTAGATCTATGCAAAAGATAGTAAATATCAATACCTTAAAAACAATATACTTTGCATACTTCCACTCGGTAATGAGTTTTGGAATAATATTCTGGGGAAATTCCACAGATAGTAACAATATATTTCTATTACAAAAAAGAGTAATTAAAATAATAGTAGGTGCGAAATCTAGGGAGTCGTGTAGGACTATTTTCAAAAAACTACAAATAATGCCCATGGCTTGTCAGTATATCTTTTCATTAATAGTCTTCCTCGTATGTAATCGTGAAAACTTTGTAACTAATTCAACAGTTCATAGCATAAATACACGTCAAAAAATGACTTTCATACTCCATCGGCAAGTCTATCGTGCTATCAAAAAGGAGTGCGTTATATGGCAGTAAACATTTTAATAGCCTCCCTATCGATATAAAAAATGAAACTCAAAACATAAAATTATTTAGGGCCAAATTAAAGAAGTACCTAATTTCTCACGCCTTCTATTCTGTAGGTGAATTCATGACATTCAATAACACTTCATGAAATTGATACTAAAACTATGTGTTGTACTAGTAGACTATATTGTAAGTCTCGTCTGTATATATTCCATCTAGACTGTGACTATAAATTAAGATTATATAATAGTATTAAGTTTTTTTACTTGTTCCATATTCTAGCTGTAAGCATGTATGAATACCATGGAATGTTAATAAATACAATACAATACAATACAACAGACCAACCGACAATAAATTTGAAAGAAATTAAGATATTTGCACAATTGGTTGGATTTTTTATTAGTCTTATCGCGATTTTGTACGCTCGCGTACAACAAATATATGAGCTGTGTGCATATGAGGGACTGTGAGGAGGTGGGGGTTAAACGCATGCGCGGATATGTCATCCACCGATGTCTGTACAGGCAGAGAAATGCTAGCTGACTCCGTTAGCGTTTCGTTCACAGCTGAGGTTTCCAAAACTACAGATTGACTTGTTCCTTTACCGCTAGTCCACCCAGGCCGTCGCTATGGGGATCCTTTGTGATAAAACAAAAGCGAAATGATACATTTACATATCAATAGGCTAGAAATTTAAAGAAATTATCAAGTCAAAACTGTCTACAGAAATATACAGAAATGGATTTTTTGAGGCGTTCGACAAGAAGTTCAAAATTGGATAGTCAGAAATGAAACCATCACAGAAAGAATGAATTTTCTAATATCACTTTTGTATTTTATAAGGTATCAAAAGATTGAACGGTATGCCACGTAAAGAAAATGCCGTTGTAAACCTGTTCTGTAAAGGCCTATATATGTTAGGCTTAATTATTTTGCCGTCTTTACTAAACGATTAATTTATTCAACGCAATAAAAATCACAAAGAAAATCGTATTACTTTTCTTAGAATGGTCCGCCAATTTGTGTGTGACTTCAAATACAGACTATTTAGTGTTTTAATACAACTTTTTATATTTCCCGTGCATTATTCCGTGATAAATTGACTCCTATGCACTGAATATCAATAAGTACTATCCATCCATTACTTTTGGAGGAATTGCTTTACATAGAAAGCATGACCAAAGCTTTTTTTTTTCGTACTTTTTTGTATTAGGAATGCTTAAAAGCTCGTAACTACTTCCTCGAAAATCTTGCTGCATCACAAGACTGTTCCTAATGAAAAGGTGAGGTGATTAATTACATTTCACTTCGTTTAGTAATTAATGTAATACTGTAATCTCCGTTTTAGGCTATTCATTGAACTTATTTCTTACACAAATTTCCTAAATTTGACTCCGTTTCTTTTACCATAATGTCATTTTTTTAATCATTTTTTATCGTATGTGGGTCATCATTATTCAGATCATACTTAACGATTATTAATCGAAAAACAGGAACGTAACTTCTTAAATAAAAAATACATTTTTTCATTTAAACCGGAAATAAAAAGTTAAAAATGGATCATAACGAAGTGTAAACAGTTTTCAATCTCATAGCCATGTATTTGTGTGTAAATACTTGTCAATGAATGTAAATAATGCTACACATGTATTATAAATGTGTTTTCAATATTACAGCATATAAAATTCCTTGAAAGTATTACTAATACAATATGTCACTACCTTCAAAATGATGTCCATCTCATCTCCATGATGTTCATGATATCTGCGTGAATTCTCACCAACGAAAGTTAATTTTTTAAATCGGCCACAACACAAATTATTAGAACACACAATAATACACAAACACACGAAAGTTTGAGAAACTAAAAGGTTTGAGTTTTTAGGAAATTAAGAGCAAGATTAGAATATCACAAGTATATAATAAAATATTAATCGATGTCTTAACAAAACAAAGAAATATACCAGAGGAAAATCGACTACCGACCACGATACAACCGGCCATATTCGAATACTGACCTGGTGAGTTATTTCAACCAATCACATCTCAGAATCAGTGACGATTTTAAATAAGAAGGGGGGATGGCGCAGAGACAGCGTGTTCACAGGGAGTTTAGAAGGTTAGTAACGATGAATATGAAACTCGTAAAATATGGTTCAGCTATGGCGAAGAACGGTTTCGTGTACAGCAAACATTGACGTCTTTGCTATCGAAAGTATTATACCATCAGAAAATTTGATAAGTTTGGAGGCAATATTTCTGCTGTATTATTTAGCATTGGAGACAAGATTAGGGGTTATTTTTCTACCAGAGAAGGAAGAGCTAAATGGTAACAGTGAGATACATTATTGTACTTATGCCACTTTTGACACAGAGACCCATTGCATATAAGAAACACGACATATTTTACTTTCAGAAGGATGGTGAAAAGGACTTTGATGGCAAATCCAATCTACAGTGTCAATGATTTGAGTAATATTACGTTTTAGATACTATTACTTTTAACCTCATGCGATTGACAAATCTGTACATTTTAACCTAATTTTATACTATTTCTTTTAAGACTTTTAACCTGTTTTTTTATTATCTCATGACTGTATATTTATTTTTGATTTTATTTTTATATTTATTCATATTGTAGTAGCCATGTATTATACATTTCTACTCTGACGTTGTCTATGGCTGTAAATTGCTGAATGGAATTAAATTGACCCATCTGTCTGTCTGTCTGTCTGTCTGTCTGTCTGTCTGTCTGTCCGTCCGTCCGTCCGTCCGTCCATCCATCCATCCATCCATCCATCCATCCATCCATCCATCCATCCATCCATCCATCCATCCATCCATCCATCCATCCATCCATCCATCCATCCATCCATCCATCCATCCATCCATCCATCCATCCATCCATCCATCCATCCATCTATCTATCTATCTATCTATCTATCTATCTATCTATCTATCTATCTATCTATCTATCTATCTATCTATCTATCTATCTATCTATCGATCCATCCATCGATCCATCCATCCATCCATCCACCCACCCACCCACCCTCCGGCCTCCCAACTAACATTCTATATGAATTTCTGGATTCGCCCATACGTGCTACATGCCCGGTCCATCTCAAACGTCTGGATTTAGTGTTCCTAATTATGTTAGGTGAAGAATACAATGTGTGCAGTTCTGTGTTGTGTAACTTTCTTCATTCTCCTATCACTTCATTCCTCTTAGCCCCAAATATTTTCCTAAGCACCTTATTCTCAAATACCCTTAAAACCTCTGTTCCTCTCTCAAAGTAAGAGTTCAAGTTTCACGACCATACAGAACAACCGGTAATATAATCTACATTCGATTATTACAAATTAAAATAACATTTAGACGATTTAACAGTAACGGGGTTGATGTTTGGAGCTCGGGAACCATTCAAAAATATTTTGTTAATTTCTGGATATCAGTGGGATTAGATAAAACACTTCTTAGATTAGCCATCATCGCTAGTAAGGGATCTGTTTTTTAATTTCGAGAAATCATCTTTATTCATGTAACAAATAATGTGTTTTATTTCAGAATTGAAGGGGTAGAAATGAGGTGGTCCAAAGTTACACTTTTAACAGAAATGGTTTTTTGGGCGAAATCATTTCTTACACACATAGGGAAGCTAATAGTAATATATAATAAAAATTAATCAAGAAATAACAAGAAGAAATTATGATACTGCATCTAATAACATTGAACCTTAAACCTTTAATACGATATCCTATGTGTGACTTAGGACTGTATCATTCTCACCCCCTCAATTGATGTACGATTGTGATAATTTGTAAACGAAACATTTCACATCCACCAAATTTAATTGTTTTATAAAATTTTGTCCTTGTGGCAACTCCTTAATGACTAGAGTATGTACTGTAGCAATAAAGTACTTTACTCTAGGCCTATTAGTCTTTGATATACGAGATTCACAACTGGTATTTATTATCCAGATATAGAGTGCTAGTTGGAAGGCCAGAGGGAAAAAGATCTTTTTGGAGGCCGAGACGTAGCTGGGAAGAGAATATAAAAATGGATTTGAAGGAGGTGGGATATGATAATAATAATAATAATAATAATAATAATAATAATAATAATAATAATAATAATAATGATTTATTTTAGCTGGCAGAGTTAAGGCCGTAAGGCCTTCTCTTCCACTCAACCAGCAAAAAGTGTATATACATATGCATGAACTTACAAAGAATCCAACAATTTGATTTAGATGAGAGTTACATGTATACAAGAATTATTTACAAATTAAACAACAAAATACTATGAACTATTAATTAAACACTGAAATAAACTGTGTAGCAGAATTAAACTAAAATACATAGAATGTTAATATATTTCAAATAATATTAGATAATAGAAAGAGATTATTACGAGACAATTAAAATACAGCACAATCAGGATGATGTCTAAAGAAAAAAGTAACAATGTACTCAGTGATAGTTTAAATCAGTATGATTGGAGTGAAATGCTAATAAGGTTATCTTTTAAGCTGTTCTTAAAGGTGTTTATTGTCTTGCAGCCCCTAATACTTTGTGACAAGGAATTCCATTGACGCGAGGTGGATATTGTAAAAGATGATGAATAACAAGATGTTCTATGAAGAGGTATACTTAGCGTGCCACAGATAAGTGATCTGGTATTTACGTCGTGGTTAGAGTATAGATAAGAGAAACGAGACGAAAGGTAATTTGGTGTTGAAGTGTGCAGAATTCGAAAGAGTAAAGACAAAGAGTGTAAAGTTCTACGTTCTTTAAGTCGGAGCCACGAGAGATTTGCGAAGGACGGTGATATGTGATCATACAGTCGGATGTTGCACACGTATCTGACGCACATATTCTGAGCTCGCTGTAACTTGACTGACAATTCAGAACTTAGGTCACTTAACAAAACGTCACAATAATCGAAGTGCGGCGTTACTAGGGTTTGCACTAGGGTAAGTTTTAGTTGCTGGGGCAAGAAGTTTCTCAAGCGACTCAAACAGTGAATGGAGGAACAGATTTTTTTATCGTTTCTTTAACTTGAAAATTCCAACTTAGATTATTATCAAAAAAGAAGCCAAGATTTTTTACGACAGATGAATAAGGGATTAGCGTGTTGTTAAGGGTAACAACTGAAAGATTACTGTTATTAAGGGAGTTAACTAAACGCTTATGTCCAATAATTATGGCTTGAGTCTTACTTGGATTAAGTGCGAGTCCGAAATTGGCCGCCCAAGTGGAGACAGTGGCTAGGTCACAATTTAACTTGTCAATCGATTCATTGATCGTATTGGGTCTGGAATGTATGTAAAGTTGTAGGTCGTCGGCATAGAGGTGATATCGGCAATACTGTAAGTTCTTTGATACGTCATTAATGTAGATAGAGAAAAGTAGTGGTCCTAATACGGAGCCCTGCGGCACTCCCGCCTTTGTGCATCTCCATTGGGAGAATTGATTATCAAGTGAAACACACTGTTGGCGTCACGTAGGTAGGAGTCCATCCAGCTCAAGGTATTGTCTGACAGGTGCAAAGCCTTCATCTTTGCAAGAAGCAAGTCGATATCAACAGAACCAAAGGCATTGCTGAAATCGAGAAGAGTTAGTGCCGTTACTTCACCCCTATCCATCCCTATGATGGTAGAGATTGGATTAATTGCTCAGAATAAAGATCAATAGCGGGCTTATGTGAGAGCGGCATGGACCTCCGGCTTCCTTAAAAGCCATTTGTTGTAAGTATATTATCCAGTATTTTTATGCAGTTTCTAATTGATATTAAAATATGAATTATTCCCTAATACAGTCTCTTTTTTTTTTCAAAGAATATCTTATGATTACTCTCAGAATTCTCTAATTTTTTCATATTCGTAATCCTCTTTCTTGACCTGCTGACAATATTCAACTATCGTTGTTGCATAAAAGTTCAAGAATCACTAAACCTTTGTAAAACTTTAAGAGCCATATTCATCGACATTCTTAGCGCGGGCTTCCGGTGGATGATCAGCGAACTAACATTCTTCGTATTCATAAACCAGTGTTAGCGATATGATATGATATGAATCCTGTACAAGTAACCAGTCGATAGCCGGGGCTAGTTTAGCACGCTCGTAGCGCGGGCTAGCGAAATGTCTATGAATAGTACGTGTTCAGAAACTAAAAGATATAACGATTGTTTTGACTACACTACATAGACCTAGATACTGAAATTAAAAAAAGAAAATTCCCACATTTTTAGACTATATCATAGTTCGAATAATAAAAATTACTCACTCATTTAATAATATTGCTCATCATTAATTTTCTCGGTATATGTTTTCTACCGTCACAAATATCAATATTTTCAAAACACTACTTCAAACATATCTGCAACAAATATGGCCAGGACAAGGGCGCAGTTAAGAAGAACGTGACCCAATAAATAGAGATCAGTACCCCTTTAATTTCCGTTGCAAAAGTAACTTTAAAAAAATTACACTTCAACATTAATAAAATAATTTACTTTGAAACTTTTTTCCAGTAAAGTCAAAATTAGTACACAGCCGTTGACGCTAAAACCCTAATCCTCTTTGCAAAGCACGACAGCAGAATATATTTTATGTAACTAACTTTTTGCGCTTTTTATTATTTAGTTGCAAGTATAATTCCGCACATTAAAAAGGAAAAACCACTGAGAAACAAAATGAATTTCCCTCTCGGGCTTCGAAATTTCACAATGAAATAGTCTGTCATCTTAAATGTAATTATTTGTGTACTTGATTTCGCATTTATCATCGTACGAGATAATTATTTTGTTCGTAAGTCAATATAGCTGAACAATAACTATCACGTAGGTAGACGTTAATTAAGACTATAAAGATACTAATTATGTGTAACATTAAGGGCCCGTTGAATAAAGCTTTTGAACTGAGATTAAGAGTTGAAAATGGTCGCCAATCAAGTTGAATCAAGCTTTCCTCTTGTAAACGCTAATCTAAGTTCATGTTGCTTACATTTTATTATTATTATCTTATTCAGTTTGTGTGTAAAATTGTAGTGTACTTTGTAAATTTGTAATGTTCTTTGTAACGCAGTTTTACTCCTGTTTTATATGGTAGTCTTATTGAATTTGGTATTCCCAAGAAACTAGTTAGATTAATTAAAATGTGTCTCAGTGAAACGTACAGCAGATTCCGTATAGGTCAGTTTCTGTCAGATGCGTTTCCTATTCAAGGAGATGCACTATAACCTTTACTTTTTAACTTTGCTCTAGAGTATGCCATTAGGAAAGTCCAGGATGACAGAGAGGGTTTGGAATTGAACGGGTTACATCAGCTGCTTGTCTATGCGGATGACGTGAATACGTTAGGAGAAAATCCACAAACGATTAGGGAAAATACGGGAATTTTACTTGAAGCAAGTAAAGCGATAGGTTTGGAAGTAAATCCCGAAAAGACAAAGTATATGATTATGTCTCGTGACGAGAATATTGTACGAAATGGGAATATAAAAATTGGAACTTTATCCTTTGAAGAGGTGAAAAAATTCAAATACCTGGAGCAACAGTAACAAATATAAATGATACTCGGGAAGAAATTAAACGTAGCATAAATATGGGAAATGCTTGTTATTATTCGGTTGAGAAGTTTTTATCATCCAGTCTGCTGTCAAAAAATCTGAAAGTTAGAATTTATAAAACAGTTATATTACCGGTTCTTCTTCATGGTTGTGAAACTTGGACTCTCACTCTGAGAGGAACATAGGTTAAGGGTGTTTGAGAATAAAGTGCTTAGGAAAATATTTGGGGCTAAGAGGGATGAAGTTACAGGAGAATGGAGAAAGTTACACAACACAGAACTGCTCGCATTGTATTCTTCACCTGACATAATTAGGAAAATTAAATCCAGACGTTTGAGATGGGTAGGCATGTAGCACGTATGGGCGAATCCAGAAATGCATATAGAGTGTTAGTTGGGAGGCCGGAGTAAAAAAGACCTTTGGGAAGGCCTAGACGTAGATGGAAGACAATATTAAAAAAAGTTTTGAGGGAGGTGGGATATGATGATAGAGGTTGGATTAATCTTGCTCAGGATAGGGACCAATGGCGGGATTATGTGATGGCGGCAATGAACCTCCGGGTTCCCTGAAAGCCAGTAAGTAATTATTATTATTATTATTATTATTATTATTATTATTATTATTATTATTATTCATATTACTAAATTGGCTCGCATATTATTTCTGTCAATAAATGTAACTTTTAAAGCGACTTATAAATCAAGAGTTTTGAATGCTCATTCCTTCCAAATTAATACATAATATGATTAACGACGTAGAGATACGGAATAAAATAACGAAAAAAGAAATAAAATAACTGCAAACAAAGGAAAAGAGTGGAATCAGTGACGCTGCGGGCAGAGGCCTTCTAATTATGCGAATACCTGGAGAAAGCTGACGTAACATCTGCTGTACGTTTACAAAGCCTTCGAAGTAGAGAGAACCAATCTAATGTTACAGACGTATCGGCCTCACCCAGAGAGAACAACCCCCCCACCTCACCCTCCCCACCAGCCTATCATCCCACTACTTGCTTTCTCCAATAATCCCCTTTCTCGCGGGCAAAATAAAGAAGAAAGGGGATTAGAAAATAGCAAACAGGCTTGTGAGGAAACGCAAGACAGAAGTAACTAGCAAGGGAATAAGGGAGAACGAGAAATTAAGTTTGTGAGACGAGGAAACGACATGGTAAGGAGAAATAAAGACGGGGATGAGTTTATAGGGAGAACAAAAGAAAAACAGGACAAGCGCATTTGTGGAAGCTTGGAATAAAAGGAAGTTGAATGCAATGAGTACGGAAGTTTGTATACTGAATAGCGACATACGGGATTCGTTTCCAAATTATGGGGGTGAAATGTAGAAAGGGTTTTTGAGCTGTTTTATTGACGGTGATGCTTTTAAGGAAGAGCAACGATTCAAATTATTAAGTGGTATAAAAGTGTGGAACCAGGAATGAAAACCAAAAACTACACTTTATGTTAGTTAAGAAAGTGGCGTAAACAAGGCCAATTTTATATACAAAGTGAACCATAATTCGTGAATATACAAGCCACCACCTAATTTACCATTGCACACTATGTCCAATTCCTCTGATTGAGGTTCTGGCTGATATGCACATCTATTACCAGGCAGTACATCTCAATTGACGATATGTGTCAGAGGAAGAACAATTGTTTGTATGAATTTGAAGTCTGATTAGTGTAATCATTATGTAGCTAGTCGGCGATGTATGCAATGGAGGGGGAAAGGAACTGGCCATCCTTCCCCATTATCTACTGGCCTAGTTGCTTCATAAGTGGTGGCTTCTTGGTATCACTTATGAGTAGACAGTGGATACGGGATGACTTATCGTTGAATGTAGGTGCACATTTACTATATGTTACACTTTTTCCATTCAGACCATTGGCTGAACAGGTTTTAAACGTAAATAGACGACTTCAACATGCTACTGTATCTCTGTACAGTCAGAAGGAAAAGAAAAATAACGTACTGTAGCACATACCTTACAAATTCAGTCCTCATCATCATTGATGCAATTACCAGCCTTGCAGTAAACGACGATATATTCTCGTAAGTTGTCGAAGCTGAATCGTCTTCGCCTATCGCTTTAACAGTTTATGTTTCGAGAGAATTTATGAAGAAAACCTTCGTTATGTACGCTGCTGTACTCGCCAGGTACACAAAAGACGGACGGCGCGGCACGTGCCATATACTCTGATACGAAACAAATTCACTTATGTTTTAACTGTCCATGAAATTAAAAGTAAGTATGACACCTTCCAAAATCAAAACGAACAGAAAAAATGTTCATCTATTATTTTACTACACGATTGTGTTATTTTTAATCCTATTCTTTTAGTACATTTCGACTTAAGCAGTGTGGAAACCATAGTAACCCCTTCAGGCCTGATGTACAGTTGTGGCAAAAAAAAACCTGACCAACTTTGTAGCTGATTTCAGAGCCTTGTTCACTCCAGAGCACGATAGGCTGGTAACTAAGACTTTCGTGGTTCGAATCCTGCCTGGGAAGGAAACTTTTTTTTTGTTCCTTATTCAAATTTATTCCCAATATTTTTCGAATGCAGCGATACTACTTGATTAACTTATTATTCCCAGAACATGAAATTTACCAGCAATCGAAAAGTATTGGGAATAAATTTGAATAAGAAAAAAAAAGTTTCCTTCCCAGGCAGGATTCGAACCACGAAAGTCTTAGTTAGCAGTCTATCGTGCTCTGCAGTGAACAAGGTCCTGAAATTAGCTACAAGGGTCGGTCCTGTTTTTTTTTGCCACTACTGTACATTATAGTGTACATTGTTTCTTTTTTCCTTTTTTTGGAATGTCTTCGATACTTTTAAATGTTTTGAAAAATTCAGTGTGATAGAAATGGAGAATATTATTTTTGAAACATTTCTAGCCTATAGCTGAATTAAAAATTAAATTAAAAATTTTGGGGCTCCAGGGGTCAAATTGTTCCCAAATTTTGATTTTCTGTGAAGACTTGATTTGGGAATTTTGGATCCCCAGAATTATTATGTAACCAGTTCTTTTTTTTTTCTTTTAATTTTTTAAAATATAAATTCAGGCCTGAAGATGTTAAATATGGCCGATCCAGATTCTCTAAATTTATTCTGTTGTAATTTGACCGCAAACCTCTTCGGATAAAAGGAAATACGAGAATTACATGATAGCCGGGACCAGACCGTTCTAACGCCAGCTAAATATCCTTGCCCATATTTATTCAGACAATGTCTTTTGTTTGGCTTACCGTAAGACCGGGTTGTGTTGTGCCAGCATACACACCTGACAGGAAAGCTGAAATGATCATAACACTGAAAGTAGGTCATAATATTGCCGCAGTGCTCTATGTATTCAAATCAATATGAAACGAATGAATCATTTTAATATACGTACTGTGAACAGTTATTCATACGATTTGATATGCAATCGTTTGTACAGGGACATCATTTTATTTTTACTAACATTTTTAATATTAACCTGACTATACCTTTGATTAATGATTGAGACCCGGAAACACAGTTTGCTACCTCCTTCCACGACTGGAGTTCGATGGTACTGGAGTAAAATACAAACAAATCACTTCACTAGGTATAAGAGGGAAGAAAAGTAGTTCATCCATTTACGTAAAGTACGAAATATCGCGATTTTGAGTTTGATAATATTTCCATTATGTTTTTGTACAATCAAAATACAGTACAGTTTTAACAATGAGTGTTTTTACTCACGAACTGAGTTATCCATGCGAACGTATTCATTATGCAGTGTATATTATACTATCTACAGCACATTAGCGTACAATATAGAGAATGAAGTTAAATTGAAAAATAATCATAATATGGAAATGTAAACACATTTTTGAAAATAGTGGCCGTTCATTTCGATTCAGGCTTCAGTTCTAATGTGCATATTATCGCACTCTAGACTATTGTACGTAATTCCAATTACCAGTTTCGTCCTTCGTTCTAGTAACTCATGTTGAAATAATTCTGTGCCTACTCTATAAAAGAGTACCTTACGTACTGTAAATTCAATCTTCATTTCTGCCCGACCCGCACAGATAAAATTACTCAGACATGTTATCTACTGTCCGTCCAAGTGGTTATGTCGCAGGATCGTAGAAAGGGGGTGAATCACGTGACAGTTAATTACTTAACGAGGCCCTTTTATTTAAGTTATTTTAAACAGTTGTATAATATTACGTAGACGTCCAATTAATTCCTAACAGAAATTAATGTTTCCAGAAAAAAAGCTAAGAAAGCCCAGCCACTAGTCCTTATAGTGGAGCGAGCAGAAGCGGGTGGGGGAAATCGGGATGCGACGTAGACAAACGGACTACAGTACCTGTGCGAAAATATGATTCAATATTGGAAGTTTTCGTCACTGGAAAACGCGAACATATTTCTCAAACGTACTATACTCACTATCTCAGTACTGTGGCCTTGGTTCTGTGTGGAGGACAGTTGGAACTTCGTTAGTTGAGGGGTTGGGAGTGAAGTACATTTAAAAACTCAGGTACAATAAAAGTTGAAGTAAAATTAAAATGATGTCCCTGTATAATACAGTCAGAGTTCAATTCGAAGTAAATCTATAGCATTTAATTGACTACAGCAGGGATGAGAAACTCGTATTGTAAGTAGAGCTGTCTGCATAAGAGCAACTAAGGTAAGGGGAGGGGCTAAGTTCTCTGGGAGAGGCTATTTCCCGGCCCTGGACTACAGGCTGCATAAATGGTGTCAGCGTGCTACCAGATGGAATAACAATGAAATCGGCTTCTGTAGCAAACTAGAAAGGACAGAAATAGAGAAATTCAGATTGATGAAGATAAATTTTAATTGTTATTTTCGCCTAGGTGATTTACTTCCATACCGACAAGATTTGTGTTTGAAATATCTCTTTTGCACGCATTAATACTTCTAATGTCAAGTTTTGTTGCTACTCTTTCGGTGTAAAGGCTATCCCAGTTACAATAATTTTTAAACTGATATCAATAATTTAATCATAATATTAATACTCGATAAATACGAGATAACACTTTAGAAATTCCACTCCACACATCATCACTGTATTCCTCATCTTTCACTGTTTCTACCTCAAGGGCTGCCGAATCTTGAAATCTTCCAAATCCAAGTTAGAAAATTATCTTATGACGATTTACCAAACTAACTTACTCTTGTAACAAGTGTTGTACCGGTATTGCATGTTTCCACATATTTACTACATTTTTTTTTATGTTCTAGTGATATTTATCTTATTTTATCTGTTTTTCTTTTCATCATATATCCCGATAATGGTATATCTATAATGTGATAACTTGAGCTATTTATAATCATAATTTTCCTTACTGTATGTACCTAAACATTTTGTGTTCATTGTATTTTTGTACTTCACTATTTTGTTATTATTATTATTATTATTATTATTATTATTATTATTATTATTATTATTATTATTATTATTGTCTGATATACTTATACTTTGTATGTCTCATTTATTTTGACCTACTGTTCACATTTTATTATGCATTTTGCTTTGTTTCAATATGTTATATATTATATCTGATTTTCACTGACTTGTTTATATTTTTATTATGATTATGTACTTCAGTTTTGTCTGTGTGTGCTTTACTTTGTAAATTTGTAGTGCTTTTTGTATCGTAGTTTTACTCCTGGTTGAGTATTAGAGAAGGCCGTATGGCCGTAACTCTGCCAGGTTAAATAAACCATTATTATTATTATTATTATTATTATTATTATTATTATTATTATTATTATTATTATTATTATTATTTCTTGTAATTTCGACCACCGCCATCCACAGTCAATAAACTTTAAGCTATATAAGACAATGATCGTCAGTACTCTCTGAAATGAATATCGGGTAAGGAGTGTATCGAAATATGCACTGTGGTGCAGAAAGGAGAGGGAGAAAGCTGCCTTAACTGGTGCGGGCGATCAGTTGAGGGTAGTCTGTAACTAGCAGACGAGGCCGTTATTTTCCGCACCGTTGAACATTATCATGTCGTAGCTCTTATGATAGTCAATTAATCATCAATCGCGCTATAATTATTAGGATTCATAGATAAATATCAAAGGAAAAATTCGAAATCAAAGTTTTTCTTTTGAAAATGAGAAAAAAAAATACTAACTTCGAAGTGACCTGTTTAAAATAGACATTGACATCCTCAAAAATTAATATTACTGTAATACTGTAATATTTTAATACTATGTAAAATTTAATGATTGAATGAAAAACTGTTGAATAATGACTAATAACAATGTGTTTTTAATACTGTAATATTTTAATACTATGAAAAATTTAATGATTGAATGAAAAACTGTTGAATAATGACTAATAACAATGTGTTTTTAATACTGTAATATTTTAATACTATGTAAAATTTAATGATTGAATGAAAAACTGTTGAATAATGACTAATAACAATGTGTTTTTAATACTGTAATATTTTAATACTATGTAAAATTTAATGATTGAATGAAAAGCTGTTGAATAATGACTAATAACAATGTGTTTTTAATACTGTAATATTTTAATACTATGTAAAATTTAATGATTGAATGAAAAACTGTTGAATAATGACTAATAACAATGTGTTTTTAATACTGTAATATTTTAATACTATGTAAAATTTAATGATTGAATGAAAAACTGTTGAATAATGACTAATAACAATGTGTTTTTAATACTGTAATATTTTAATACTATGTAAAATTTAATGATTGAATGAAAAGCTGTTGAATAATGACTAATAACAATGTGTTTTTAATACTGTAATATTTTAATACTATGTAAAATTTAATGATTGAATGAAAAACACTGTTGAATAATGACTAATAACAATGTGCTTTTTAATACTGTAATATTGTAATACTATGTAAAATTTAATGATTGAATGAAAAACTGTTGAATAATGACTAATAACAATGTGTTTTTAATACTGTAATAATTTAATACTATGTAAAATTTAATAATTGAATGAAAAACACTGTTGAATAATGACTAATAACAATGTGTTTTTTAATACTGTAATATTTTAATACTATGTAAAATTTAATAATTGAATGAAAAACACTGTTGAATAATGACTAATAACAATGTGTTTTTAATACTGTAATATTGTAATACTATGTAAAATTTAATGATTGAATGAAAAACTGTTGAATAATGACTAATAACAATGTGTTTTTAATACGTAATATTTTAATACTATGTAAAATTTAATGATTGAATGAAAAACTGTTGAATAATGACTAATAACAATGTGTTTTTAATACTGTAATATTTTAATACTATGTAAAATTTAATGATTGAATGAAAAGCTGTTGAATAATGACTAATAACAATGTGTTTTTAATACTGTAATATTTTAATACTATGTAAAATTTAATGATTGAATGAAAAACACTGTTGAATAATGACTAATAACAATGTGATTTTTAATACTGTAATATTGTAATACTATGTAAAATTTAATGATTGAATGAAAAACTGTTGAATAATGACTAATAACAATGTGTTTTTAATACTGTAATATTTTAATACTATGTAAAATTTAATAATTGAATGAAAAACACTGTTGAATAATGACTAATAACAATGTGTTTTTTAATACTGTAATATTTTAATACTATGTAAAATTTAATAATTGAATGAAAAACACTGTTGAATAATGACTAATAACAATGTGTTTTTAATACTGTAATATTTTAATACTATGTGAAATTTAATGATTCAATGAAACACACTGTTCAATAATGACTAATAATATAAACATATGTGCTATAATAAACACACTGAAATATTTGAATCAAGAAGAGCATTAAGGTGACCAATTCCAATCATGAGAGAAAAGTAAGGCCAAGATGTTGGAAGCAGATGTACGACTAAACTTTGCAATTTCCGAAGTTATCCCGTTGTTGAACGAGAATTACAGGTCGACCTCTAGGACTGTAATTGTCTATCAATTTCGAAGTTTGTAATTGTTCCTGTCGACACTAAATAACTTCCTTACGTTTACGACAATCGCGAATTAAATGGTCTGACCGGTAACGATAATCAAATAAAATATCTGAACGTAATTGCTAAGATGTTTCCAATTAGAACCAACTAGTGATAAGTAAGTACCACTTGGTAAAGACGAAACTAATGAGGTTCGGATCTTGAATTACAAATCGGTTTACTTGAAGCACTGACCTCATTACAGACCGCAAGAAGTTTATGGAACTCAAAGAAGGGCTTCCTACTTTAATTAATTCGTTAAATTCAATGAAAATATTAGATCGGGTTCGGGTTCGGGTTCGGGTTCGGGTCTGGTCCAGATCAGGTCGGGCCGGTTCGGATCTAAGAATTCCAACAACGGAATACTTGACTGCAACTAAGTCCTCAACTTCACTTTTCATTATGGCATCATGATAATGCGGAAAAATTACATTAGCAAAATTTATCATAGCAGTGTCCTAGGTTCATTAAACCATATAAATAATTAGTAATGAAAATCCGCGGATATTTGGGAAAAAATATAAATTCACATTCAAAGTATACAGAAAACCCAGAACAACAACAACAACACACATACACAACACATCCAACCACCCCACACAACACAAACAAGCTGCATTCCGAACAATCATACACAGACTACTCAACATACCAATGAACCAACAGGATTACAACGAAGAACTAAACACAATCAAATACATAGCACAAGAAAACGGATACAACCCCAACATAATAGACAATATAATACGTAAGACAAAACATAACCACAAAAAACAGAAGAATACAACACAAACACAAGAACACAAAATATACATCACACTAACATACGAAAACAAAAAACAGACATAAAATTGCAATCTCATTCAAGAAATTAAATTACAACATTGCATAAGAACAAATAACACTCTACAAAAACATCTCAAGACACAAACAACAACAAACAAACAAATACAACCACACAGGCGTATACAAACTCAAATGTAACACCTGCAACAACTTCTACATAGGACAGACAGGCAGATCATTTCAAACACGTTACAAAGAACACATCACAGCCATAACAAAATTACAAAACACCTCCACATATGCCGAACACATCACAAATTCCAACCACACCTACAGAGACATCAACACAGATATGGAAATACTCGATATCCAACCAAAAAGCCAGAAACTCAACACACTAGAACAATATGAAATATACAGACACAAGAAAACACACCCCACCTATATTCTCAACACACAACTCAATTTCAAAACACATACACTCTTTGACTCTACACTTAGACACGCACCCTCACAGGAAACAAGAGGCGCCAAGACCAACAACGACCAGTTCTGAAGATGACCCATAAATAGGTCGAAACATGTAAACAAGGTACGTTAAAATTTAACACAAGAAAGTCTTATCATACGTATTCCGAAAAAAAATATAAAATCCAGGGACACTCCGGGGACGAATTTGTCCGGGGACAGGAATCAACGTTCGGGGGCTGTCCGCAGGGAACGGGGACATCTGGTAACCTTATTTTAGAGCCAAACTTTAAATATGGCATCATCTAACCAACCACTTGCCCAGTTCGAAATTTTATTTCTAATTGCTCGTTTCTTTTTAGGTGCAGACTTTTAAAACATTAATATACATTTTAAAGGGTATATATGAAACTGAAGCTGCAGTAATGTGTTCACATCCCACACGGAGAAATCGTCCGAACTTCAATCTGAGTTTCAGAGCCTCCCCAAAAGTGGAAGCAAATTCCAACACTGCAATGAAAATCTTTCTCGAAAAAAAATATCTACGTAATATAGAGAAACTGTATGTTTAGTTACGCTTTAAATACATGTACCGTAGTTTCCCCTAACTATGGTCCACATTTTTCACATTTTTCTTTGTATATTCAGTACTATTCATCCAAATTAAGTGAAATTTTGGCTTCGGACTCTTGTAAGTGTGTATTAAATAAATATTGACATACGTGTTTGAAATTATTTAATTACAAGTGTTAAAGAAATAATAAGCATTGGTACATAGTTGTATTCTGAGTTGCCCAACTATGGTCCACTCATATATTCATGCTTGAAAGCATGACTGGACTATAGCTGGAGCTGTAATTATTTGTAAATCAATACATTGAATTCCTAATTTAAGGGTAGAAACATAATCTAGCTCAGAAATATTAAAAATAAATGAAAAGTAGATGGATTCTTTTTATTAGTACACATTACATAAACACTCAATAAACAAGTGATATCTGAAAGTTATTTTCCTGCAATAATGAACAACTACAGTATATTAAAAAAACAAAAGTACGGTGTCTAAATAAACTAACACATTCTTAGCAAAATATTATGCACATCAATTCACTGATAATGTTTATTTACCATACTGAGAACTAGATTCAGTAGGCTTATTTCGATCCTTTGAATCTGCACTTCTCTTGTAATTCTGAAATTGAAAACAGATCTCTCTTTTCCTAGACGCATTTGGGGTCTTCAATTTGTTTTATCATGTTTTCCTTTCCATAGAATAAAATTCCATTTCTCGCCACCTCAGTAACTGCCACTTCTTACCATACATGAAACAACAGCTCTATTGTTCTTCACTTCCAAAACTTTCCCTGGCCACAATTCCTCCTTATAAGTAACTACCATATAACTATGTGCCTTTAGCATTCATTTAACAGATTTCGTCTTTTTTCCACATCTGACTCACTGTCTGTAAACATGGAGAGAACACCGGAAACATCATAATCTGTATCCAATTCAATTTCATCGCTCTCACAGTCACTTATAGGGACGGTTGTTTTCCTTCTACCCTGAAGTTTTCGTTTCACCGGACCATCATTCGTGCTAGCACCATTGATGCTGGAATAGCCTGTTTCTTTATTAACTGGGTTATAATGTTAAATGGTATTTGTAGAAGTAAATAATCACATTGATCACATTTTATTAAAACACATATTTCAAAATGAAATACAACTATGGTCCACGAAAAATTGTGGTACATAGTTGAGGACTGACTTCTAGCCTTGAGGTTAAACATTTTTCACGAAGAGTCTCTAACCACTGCCAGTCTAATTATTACGTGGAAGTAAACATTATATAGCCAGGTTTAATTGTACAAACAATCATGTATCTATAGTTTACCAGTTCTACAGAGGAGAGCTTAATAAAACAAACACAAACTGAATGATTTCGTGTCTTCACACTCTCAATAGAACGATGCACACTGACCTTGTTAAGCATCCATATCATAGCCACGTGTAATGGTAGATGGAAGCATCTATGTGGAACATAATTCCATCACAGTGGCGCCTTAAATGGCAAACACCGATCTATTTGGGGACTAAGTAGTACATGATGCGTTTTGGACCATAGTTGGGTGCTTGGACCATAGTTATGGGAAATGACGGTACTGGAAAAAATGACATTACCTTTCTACAATTATTTCCCAGAAAATCTATAATGGGCTGTTGCTGACCTGGGAAGTTTAAACTGAGGAGGTACTTCGCTTCAAGACTCTCCATCAATAACTGCTGCATGGAACGCGCCAGGGTCGTGATTCGTTCATCCATCACGCAACATTACCACATCTCCATGAAGTCGCATCAACAATTAAAGAGGGAGAAGGGTTTATGCCTATTAAAATCACGCAACAGCCCATTCCCTTGTTTTAATTACTTGAACTTGTGTTGTGTAAACAGAAGCTCCGCAGCAAATGAAGTTGCAGCCAATGAACTTCATTAATGAGTTATATCGAACGAGGTCGTGGCTGATAGATTAAAAACGTGACACGAGAGTATGCGTTTGTAAATGCACCCACGTATAGTTAATTACTTATGCGTCGTCCTGTGATTGGCTTTAATTGGCATTTGGAAAATTGTTTGCCCTGCAGGTTTTCCAGGCGCCCATATTCCCAACATTAACAGCCATATGCTAACTGTAATCTTCGATTAATGTCAAAGAAATTGTGCATTATCGTCATGTGGAAACGGGTGTTCAACCCCTAGTAGTACTTCGAAAGCAGCATTTAACATTGTTAAAGAAGGTAGTGTAAATTACACTCTAATAAATGAAAGGGTGAAAATGAGATAGTTCATAGTCAAACTTTTAACAAAAGTAGTTTTTTGTGCGAGTTCATATGAGGCACCTACAAATAATATATATATATATATATATATATATAATTTAAACTGGTAATGGAAATTAAGGCAAAACGGCTGAACGGATTTTAACGAATGAACCATCATTTTGAAGCTTGGCATCCAAGGATTTTCAGAAAAATAATAACTTTCAGTGCAACGTTAGTTTTCCTACGTAATTTTCCTATTTTCCAAAATCCATCTTTCGTCAGTTTTGAGAACTAATTGCATTTCAATTCGGCCGTGATTTCAGAATAAGACAAAACACACACTACAATAAACAATAGGCTTTTACACGAAGGTCATGACCTGCAGGATTGCTAACATATTTAGAGCTCATATTCAATTGGTTATTCAAAACTTTAAGACTTACTAAAACTAATTTATAGGTCTGATTCTGCGGTGTGTAATTTTCTGAGTACAGCTCTGTATTGGATATTAAAATCTACAAAACTTCAGGTGGATTGATGACATTATTACCATTATAAATGAAATATTGTTATAGTTAATGCCATGATGTGACTATCTTTAATTGATTATACATATTAATGCTATATTGATGATATGAAAGTGAAACGGTTTGGGGTTATATAAGTAGATGTAGAGAATATCTTAAATTACATCTTCATTTCTATAATTTACTGAGTTGCATGTATACAAAACTTACTTAAGATAATAATATTGTTATTAAAATCAAATATTCTTATAGTTATTAATCAAGTGGGGTTGGGTCTTTTCCATATAGTTAATGACAGTGTGGTGTAGATATTTATATCCATCATTTTCTTCAGTATTGTCTCGAGAGAGCGCAAAAATTACAGTTCCTAAGGAAAGACCAAAATGTATTACTTACTGATAAAATAAGAGACCTGCAAAATTATGTAGTTTGCCGATCATTTCAGGAAGATCCCTTAGCAGGATGAAATGATTTTACCCTCTACATTTCAAGCTATACCAGCAGCTGTACCAAGATGCTATGTCTATTGTTCGAAAGCATAGCAAACCTGACTTTTTTAACTTTCACCTGCAATCCACAATGACCAGAAATAGCTATTGGTCTACTCCCACATGAAAAACCCACTGGTCGTCCTGACATTGTTACTTGCGTTTTAGCGTTGAAACTCAAAAACTGAAGGTGGATAGGTTCAAGAAAAAGTATTTGCCATAAAAAAAACATTCAGAGAGAGTATGTTTCATTATTATGGAAGCAAATGACTTTCAAATATCTGCTATTCTTCATTGAAAATAAATCTGAAAAATATTTATTTGAACGTCTAATGAACTTAGTTTGCAGAATTTGCTGTACAAGCCACTAGAATTATATAATTTACTCAACAAATAACGTAAGTATACGCAGAACAAAACATGACACAGCACGTAATAGCATTGGACTCTGAACTTTCAATGCGCTCTCCTGCGAAATACTGTATTTTGTGACTTGGGACTGTATCATTCTATCCCCTTCAAATAATTAATATAAAACTTTAATAATTATTAAAATATTCAGGTAATATAATATGTATTTATTTACACTGCAAGTGGGCAAGTACCCGGTGGCAGTGGTATCTATTCTAATAATAAATCAGTAGCCGAAATTTTTCTGGTAATTTTCGATTTTCCAAAAATGATTGGTCCTAACATATATAATTAAGCCCCCTGAAACCGAAAATCCCTTTTTTGAAATTTTTGTTTGTATGTCTGTCTGTCTGTCTGTATGTTTGTTACCTTTTCACGCGATAATGGCTGAACGGATTTCGATGAAAATTGGAATATAAATTAAGTTCGTTGTAACTTAGATTTTAGGCTACATGGCATTCAAAATACATTATTTAAAAGGGGGGTTATAAGGGGTCCTGAATTAAATAAATCGAAATATCTCGCTTATTATTGATTTTTGTGAAAAATTTTACATAACAAAAGTTTCTTCAAAAATAATTTCCGATAAGATTTATTCTTTGAAAGAGTTTGATAGGACTGATATTTAATGAGATAAATGAGTTTTAAAATTAAAATAACTGCCATCTAAGGCTGTGTAATGACTTAAAAAACAAATGACTTCGTCTATAAGGGACCTTGGACAGCAACAATCGAAAGCTATGAAAGATAGCCTACAGATAATGTTTCTGTGTTTGTATGAAGTAATATCGGAAGCTAAATTAACCGATTTCTATAATTAATTATTAATTCACCATTGGAAAGTGTAGTTTCTCTAGATGTACATAATGCTATAATATTATTACAGTAACTTCTGAGTGAATCGAGGACAGGTAACATTAAAATAGCTTCTTATGCACAGGAAACGTGATAGGCATTCGTTTCCTGTATTTCCTAAAATAATTTTTATGACCAAATGAGTGCTCTCTGCATCAAAATGATCGCATTTTAATTATACAAATACAATTTAAATTAAGTAACATAATAAACTATTTATCCTTATATCAAACACAAATGTTCCCTGGATCAAATGTCCTATTTTAATTATGTAATTACTTTATATTTATTTCTAACGTGTGCAGCGGAGCGCACGGGTACGGCTAGTACACAATATAAACAATACACAATAAAATGAACAAACTTTATCATTTTTCGAACTACTTACTGTATATCATAATGAGGGGCAAATAATTCAAAGGGCAAGATTGGCATACAACTAGAGCAATGAAGTAATAAATTGTTAGTAAAACACTTACACAATTGAGCTGCTCGGAGGAACAAAATGGCAAGCGCCATTATGGAAGTTTTAAGATACAACGAAAATAAATTTTCAATACTTTCATAAGTAGGCCTATGAATAATTATATTCGAATTTCTACTTTTTACTAAAGATGTTTTATCATCATTCTAGATTCAGTCTACCTGGTTGGCGAGTTGGAATAGCTCTGGCCTTCTATGCCCAATGTTGCGGGTTCGATCCCGGGCCAAGTCGATGGTATTTAAGTGTGCTTAAATGCGACAGGCTCATGTCAGTAGATTTACTGGCATGTAAAAGATCTCCTGCTGGACAAAGTTCCGGCACATCCGACGACGCTGATATAACCTCTGCAGTTGCGAGCGTCGTTAAATAAAACATAACATCCTAGCTTCATAATTACATAAGTGAAACAAAAAAAAAAAAACAAAATATGTATCAGTTTCCATAAATATAGAAACCGATAAAATTACAAATTATTTTGAAACTAATGTTTCCCATACTTTTGCCTAGCGTGAACAAACTTTAATCTATTCATAAAGTTCTTTCAAGATTTTTACATCACGTTCCTTTTTACTAAGACGAACACCTGAAGCTGATACAGCGCTCCAAAAACTAATAACTTTGGCATCCTTGCTTGCTTCATCGAGTATGTCGAAGTATGTGAAGTATGTAACCCTCCCTCATTTCTTAGAGGCTACCGAATTCTGTTCTTAAGTCTTCATTCTACGGCACGTGGAATATGCGTATATCATTCACTGTAATTCTGGAAAAATTTAACTGGTTTATTTTTTAGAAATAAATCTACACATTAACAAAAGAATTATGTGCTGAAAAATAAAATTCCCAATCATAATTTCCTATTTTACGTTACATGATAATGAATCAGTTTTATCGCTATTTCAAGGCGTAGCGCTATAATTGATAAAATATGTATGTATGTATGTATGTATGTATGTATGTATGTATGTATGTATGTATTTATTCACACTGCAATGGGTATATACCCGGTGGCAATGGTAACTAATTACACTCAATGACATTAATAAACTTAGTAATTAAAATATAATTAATAATAATAATACTAATAATTAATACTAACAATAATTAATAATAATAATAATAATAATAATAATAATAATAATAATAACAGGGAATATACTAAATTAAATGAAACGATTACTTAAATAACATTTGAAATATTCTAATTTGTATCTTAAAACTAAGATCGAACTAAAACCCACGAGTATATGTTCATATCTGCACAAGTACCTTTCAACATTACACTCATTTCGCTGTCAACTCACTCACTGCACTGGAACTACGACACATTTCACTGATTCTATCCTGATTTCACTAACACTTCAAAAACATTTCACTGTTCAAATACTTTGCACTGCCACTATAAACTATAAAGCTTCACTGACAGGAACTCGTTTCACTTACACAGCACACTTCACTGACACGACATACTTCTTCACTGATACAGCACACTTCACTGACACAACATAATTCTTCACTGATACAACACTTCAATAACAACATATCATTTACACCCTTTAAATACTGTGTATGATTACCGTCTATCAGTAAGGTCCTTAAGCCTATTTTTAAATGCATTTTTGGTTGTTGGTAAAGCCTTTAGTAAGTCTGCAGGTAAAGCATTCCAGTCCCTGATAGTACGATTGAGAAAAGAAAACTTTCCAGTGTCCGTCCTGAAAGGTATTCATTTTTTCATGCAAAAGCTTCCCTTATAGCCTATTGATTTGTAACATTGATTAAACTACGTAGAATTATACTGTCACAATATTTCTTCATTTTTTAAATTGTATAATCCTATTACGATAACTAGGGACCGTATTTTGTCCCAGCAGGCTATAAGGTTAGGTTTTACTGTCTCTAACGAGCGAAGTACTTGATTGACTGCACACGCCACTCTTGTTTGATCAAGTTGGGCAGCACAAAACATAGGCCACTTTAACAATTACATTATTATTTATAACTAGCCGTACCCGTGCGCTCCGCTGCACCCGTTAGAAATAAATATAAAGTAATTACATAATTAAAATAGGACGTTTGATCCAGGGAACATTCGTGTTTGATAGAAGGATAAATCGTTTAATATGTTACTTAATTTAAATTGTATTTAAATAATTAAAATGCGATCATTTTGGTCCAGAGACACTCATTTGGTGCAATGACAATTCCTTTAACATGTTTCTAATTTTCATTACTTGCAACCATAGTTTAATGAAGATTGACATCATTTAGATTTAATGTGTATATTTTATTTTACTTGTTATAGGTTTCCATTGAATTATGGCAATAACTTAATTTTAACCCTTGTTTTCTACGTATTCAGTAAATGGCGCTTGGCCCACTATGATTGTGAACCCTTCAAATAACTTAAATTATAGGATATACTATTACATATTATATTATATTATATTATATTATATTATATTATATTATATTATATTATATTATATTATATTATATTATATTATAAGTTACTGTAATTACATTATACCATTATGTCCATGTAGAGAAACTACATTTTCCAATGGTGAAATAATAATTAATTATACAAATCGGTTAATTTAGCTTCCAATATTACTTCATACAAACACAGAAACATTCCCTGTAGGCTATCTTTCATAGCTTTCGATTGTTGTGTCCAAGGCCCCTTATAGACGAAGTCATTTGTTTTTCAATTCATTACACTGCCTTAGATGGCAGTTATTTTAATTTTAAAACTCATTTATCTCATTAAATATCAGTCCTATCAAATTTTTTCAAGGAATAAACCTTATCGAAAATTATTTTTAAAGAAACTTTTGTTATGTAATATTTTTCACAAAAATCAATAATAAGCGAGATATTTCGATTTATTTAATTCAGGCCCCCTTATAACCCCCCTTTTAAATAATGTATTTTGAATGCTATATAGCCTAAAATCTAAGTTACAACCAACTTAATTTATATTCTAATTTTCATCGAAATCGGTTCAACCATTATCGCGTGAAAAGGTAACAAACATACAGACAGACAGACAGAAAGACAGACTTACAAACAAAAATTTCAAAGAAGCGATTTTCGGTTTCAGGGTGGTTAATTATATATGTTAGGACCAATTATTTTTGGAAAATCGAAAATTACCAGAAAAATTTCGGCTACAGATTTACTATTAGTATAGATATACTTGATATTGCTATTTTTACTATTTACACTATGATAATGAATGTATGCATACATCAATTAAACATTATTTACACTAATGTGTGCAGCATTGTGTATTGTAGTGCAATACATTTAATTTAATAAATTCTGTAAATAGTGTAAATATGTATGGTCAATTTAAGCCAAAATTCTTTATAAACCATCGCTGTGGTGTAACGGTTAGCATGCCTGACCGGGAAACGAGCGGGCTGAGGTTCAAATCCTGGTTGGGACAAGTTACCTAGTTGAGATATTTTCCCGGGTTTTCCCTGAATTTATTAAGAACAAATGCAGGGTAACTTTCGGTACTGGACCCCGGATTCATTACACCGGCATCATCACCTTCATTTCATTCAGACGCTAAATAACCTGAGATGTTGATACAACGTATTAAAATAACCCAATAAAATAAATAAATAGATATGACGTGAAATATACATATGACATACATATGCATACAAAAACTTATACTGCGTGTTCAGTTCAAAGTGTGTCATGGCTCGCTGTATGCCGTCATGTGGCTAGTCGATGAGCCTAGAGAATTCAATCTTCCTACACTTCCGCAGAGGCGTATTACCTATGTGCCAGAGAAGTTGCCTGGCAAGTATGGCGTTCATTCAGAAGAGTACTGACCGATACGTACGGTCACGCCAGTAGTGGCAGGAATGTGAACTGTTTGGAAACACGTACTGAGGTGAGTTTTTTTCTTACTGTCGGGATATGGCGAGAGGGTTAGGACGATTACTTACGTATTTGTTGACATTAACTTGGATGAATGCTTTGCGTAATTGTTTTTGTCGGCACTTTCATCAAGTTCGCGACTATGCGATCGCTTCAAATGGTCTAACAAATTAGAAGTTCCACCACCCTTAGAGCAAATTCACCCACAAAGTTTACAGCGTACGACTTTATTATTATTTTCAACTAAATTAAAGAATTTCCATGCGACCGATATCCGATTTGGTGCCATTTTACTCCACTCACAACTACCGTCAGTCCGTACGCGTCGGTAGTCCTTGAGCTAACTGTCGCTTCGCTCCGAACCAACGCATCCCTCCGTATGTCTCCTGTTCCAACTATTGTCGGACCATCGGATCTGTGCCCCTTCAGCGCTGTCGTCGTTCTTGGAAAAGTTAACGCCTGTACTCACTCCATTCCACCCGCTTTCCTCCCACCACGTTAAACAGCAGGCCACGAACCTTTCCGAATAGGTATGTTGCCAAACTTCCGTCAAACGGTGTCATAAATAACTGGTCCTCCATGCTAGAATATTATTTATTTCAATCAAAATACATCTTGTATTTCTACATTTTTTAAACCTAAATCCCATGTCTCGAATCACTTTCCGTAGTTTTTCTCTCCAACTTTGGAAATTATTACTTCTCTCACAATCTTCAGTAATTTCTTCAATGTTGAAACTTCTTTCTGGACGGCATAATATTCTTGTATGTTTCTTCTTAAAATACATCGGTTCATATCATCTACAATAATTAAAAATTCCCTTGGTCTCTTCTTCTCTGGTGATTCTAGCTTTTCCTCTCCTGCACAGACTCCCTCTCTCCTGATTTTCATTATTAGGAGTTCTGACCTGTCTATATAAATTACATAAAATATTGTATTATTAGTATTAGTTAAGTAAGTGATTTTAATACGTAATCAATTGAAATAAAATAAGCCTCACCTGTGATATCAGTTGCTCTTTTCGTTGCATGATTTATAGGAAACAGATATTGACCTGTTTGTTTCTCTTCATCACAAAATGCTATTACGTACTTGCTTAATAATACTTCTTTCGCCACTCCGTGCTACAGTATTCATGTTGAATTGACAACACTGGACTGCAAGTGCAAATATTGTAAACTGTCCCGCAAGAAGGCCAAAATTGTGAGTAGTGGGGGACAGAAAGGGAGAGAGATAGAAAAGACAGAGCATAGGAATGCAGGGTGAGAAATGAATTACCGAGGCCGAGAAGGAATTAGGGTTCAGTTCGCATATCTTACGGGGGCACAGATCTTATGGTCCGACTATACGATAGTATCGGAGATCACCGGTGGAGAGCCTTATTCGTAATCTACGATTCCTCCGCGGTAGTAGTCGCTCCGATGAGCAGCACTAAATAAAAATAGCCGAGCATTAACGTAAACAAGATGTTCACGCGCTCTTGTTCTCTTATTAACGCACTGTTTTATCATATTGTTTTATTCGTGGGTAAAATAGATGATAAACAGGCTTCGAGACTTTGGACCCGATACAATAAGTTTACTGTGCTTGCACTATAGGTTGTTGACTCGCTGCAGGTAGTGAAAAGTAGAGATGTGTTGAGGTAAAAACGTTGCTGTTTAGAATAGAGTACGGTAGTATGGGGAAACAAACACATATGGACATTCTGAAAGTAAATATATATTACACAATTACAATGTCAAAAGAATGTGAAAAGCATTTATTCTCCTGTCGTTTATAAGCATTTGTGTTTAATTATACACAGTGTTAATGGTGGAAATAAGCATGTAGCAATTTTAATTTTTTTTATTTATCCTATTGGTCGTCTTTCGAAAGTGCAGTTGCAGTACCGAATTGCAATGTACTACAAGATATATTATCAGTGTCTCAAATGTACATAAATCGTTTTCAGTTGTCTACCAAACACAGTTTGTACTATGAAAACATGCGCTTTAGTACGTCGCATGACGTGATAGGAGCAAAACTAAAAAACCTAACATCATTGCAGTCTCTAAGAGACGGGCCTTTATTCTCGAGTGTCTCTTTGTCCACTAATTTGCTGTTTATATTACACAATGCTCCACATCCGTTATTTTTACATAAAATTGATTTCCACTTCTGTCTTACACGTTCAGTAACCGGTGTGCTTGGTGTCTCATTAATTTTCTGTGTCATTTCCTCAACTAATTTGAGGGCTTCCGGCCTCTCTTGCTCTGACTTTTCTAACCGTGTAATAGTTTCAGACACAGTTTGTATAAAAACCAAATTATTCGTCAGAACCTTCGAATCCAGAGCGTTTTCCTTTGCGTATTTGTTGGCATTCATTCTACAGTACCCCCACCCACTGTACGCTTTACCACTATACTCAGTACGCCGTTATGCGGATTTCCCACTGAACTACTCTATTGGGTCCGAAGTCTCGAAGCCTAATGATTAGATTTCGTTGAATTGCCACACGCAGCATGCAATCAGGTTGCCGATGTACGGTAGTATAGAGAAGGTCAGCGACCGCCCGGTCTCGTAGTATAAGCAGTTCATGTTAAGAGTTGTGGCCGGTCCAAATAGATAGAGCAGCTACAGCTAATGTATACCTATGTAAGCACTTGTTTTTGCATTACTGTGGTTGGAATAGTCAAAGCTTAACATTTGTTCAGTGCAGACAAGAATTCAATCTAACATACTACAATGAGAGTGTTGCTGTTCCAAACAATTGCCCCTGGAATATCCTTACAACGGCTACCAGTCTTGACCCGTTCGAAAACGTGGTTGGATGCTGTTAATTATTATGCAGAACATTACGGCAAAATAATGGAGGTAATTGATGCATTGGATAGCACAGACAGTTCCTCTGTTACAGCTGTAAAATCATTCCCTTCTGAACAGCTATTGGAAGATATTCTGTTGATTGATTCTAATTTTAAAATCGTGTCCCAAAGCATCACCCTGTTAGAATCGTCTAATCTACAACCCTCAGAAGTCCTTAATATAGTATATAAAGTATAACAAACCGTTATCCAAAATAACAATTCACTAATTTCAGAAAAAGTGAAATGTAAGTTGAGAAACATTATTGCTAAAAATTCTGCATATTCACAAATTCGTATTATAAATGATGTAACAGGTCACGACAAGACGTCTGAAGTTGGTGTACTAAAAAGTAGTGACTTTCCGTGCTTCAAATATGCACGTATTACATCGTGTGTTGTTGAACGTACATTTTCCCAATATAAAAACTGTTTAAGTGACCATCGGATGAGGTTACTTTGCAGTCGCTCAAAATGTACGTAACTCTTCACTGCAATGCACATATTCAAGGATGATGTGAGTATCTTACATTAAATTTTAAGGGTTAATATATCTCACTATAAAATAATTGTGTATTTACATGTTCAGTCATTTCCTACTTCAATGATCATTCATCATATTTCTTGAATGCAGGATACAGGTTTTATTGTAACCGCAGTATACTGCTCAGTGTTTACATTAGAGGCATACTCCATCATTTGCACGCCCTCTTCTCATACAGTCTATACCGCGTGCGCAGTAAACCTTGCGATTCTCGTGGCAATTCCACGAAGTCTAGTAACGACTAATTACATATATAATATCGCTTAATTTTCATCAAGTTTAACAAACGATGACGTCACAACATGGCGGCAGTGATGTCAAAACATGGCCGACGTAAAACAATACAAGTAAAACTATACCCAAAACTTCTGGTTAAACCACTTTAATTAAAGAGTTCTAAGAGGCATACTCCATTTTTGCACGTCCCCTTCTCATACAGCCTACTGGGTGTTCAGTTCAAAGTGTGTCATGGCTCGCTGTATGTCGTCATGTGGCTAGCCGATGAGCCTAGAGAATTCAATCTTCCTACATCTCCGCAAAGGCGTATTACCTATATGCAAGAGAAGTTGCCTACCAAGTACGGCGTTCATTCTGAAGAGTACTTACCGATACGTACGGTAACGCCTGCAGTGGCAGGAATGTGAACTGTTTGGAAACACGTACTGAGGTGAGTTTTTTTTTCTTACTGTCGGGATATGGGGAGAGGGTTAAGACGATTACTTACGTATTTGTTGACATTAACTTCGACGGTCAACATGGACACGGAGCATTTGATTTGTATTGTGGAATGTTGCCGTACGCAACCGATGATAACAAATACCCTGGGTACGACTTTCCCGCGCAAAACACAGTTCGAAAGACGTTATGGTAGCACACAGACCGTACAGACCGCCATCTGTTGCTACGACGTACAAGTTATACCGTACACGTTCTTAAGTTCAGATTGAACGCCTTGATTAATAGGCAACTTCTCTGACATAAAAGCTGAAACTCGCTTCAAATCGCTGACTCACCAACAGTGACGTCATGACACACTTTGAAATGAACACCCAGTATACTGCGTGCGTAGTAAACCTTACGATTCTCGTAGCAATTTCACGAAGTCTACTAATGATAAAGGTTGTTCTTTATTATAAACTGTGCAGGACAATGTCATTATTATTGTTGTTCATGATATACAAGTTCTGTCTGAGAGATGATGTGACATCGAAGAGCGAGTGGCTTCATTACGGGGACCACAACAGTGCTGCACACTCAGCAGCCTGCACGTCACGTCACCCGGTGCCCGCAAACACAACACTGCAAGCATTTCAACTATTTAAGTGCCCCATTCATTATTACAACACGGATCAGTCTGCATTATAAGCTTTGGTATTCGTCGAGCTGTGCGCTAAATCTGCGGTTCAAATTTAAAACCAATCAACTGGACCGTCGGCCTGGATTTCACCTCATAATAGCGACCGCCGCTGCTGATTTCACATAGTTAGCAGAATATTTACCTAATGAACACAATTTCCGATTCTTTGTGTATGGGTTCGGTGGTGCTACGGGCTTTTAACCTCATTGCGTTCGCGCAAAATAGCAACAATTGATGATTAAACATGCAGTGGCTGTTCCACAACCAAGTTCTGCATGTTGTATCGTTTTCTTCCATTATCGCTTTCAGTTTTCTTGGTTTAGTTTGTAAATTTTATATTCGCACGAATTCATCCTTAATTCTCAAAAGACAAACACTTTGTAGTCCATTAGTGAGTCTTCCACCTTGAAGTGAGGCATATAAAAAGTGACAGAGGATTTGAGGAAATCCCTATGACTGCTTGATTGCTTGCAATGTCTGTATAGAAATTACAGTAATCGAATTAGGACAGATAAATACAATTTGGTATAGGATTTAAATGTGCCTAATGAACGGAATGAAATAAGCTATGAATAACAGTCATTCACTCGATAATAATGTATTCATTTAACTACTAAGCAAGGTGAGTACAATTCAAAAGTATACAAACAATAGTTATTTATGGTACTTGTGAGGTAAGTGCATCTTTATTGCACGAGTGGAAAGATCACGCTCACAAGTACCATACGTAATTTTATCCATGACCATAACGAAAAATTATGTTTTATCAACAGTAATCTCACTAGACGTTTTGATTTATCTAGAGAAAATCAAAACTCGAGTGGGATTTAATTGACTATTACAAGATTAGAAGAAAGTATATAAAGCTTAGAAGTAACGAAGTACTCCAATACAATAAAATATTAATTGACTTACGAAAATACAACTGTCTACATATGTATTATTGTACCATTCAACATTACAAATATTACGCTAGATGCATGCTAGATGGCAGTAGTGAGCAATGCCTTGTCGTCGAGAAGTTCTCGATCTGTTATACACGATGGCAATGTTACTAGTCAAGAAGGATTTGTTGATTCAGTTTCATTTTTATTAAAATGCAACATTCCACTTCAATTATCCGAATCCCAGTAATCAACGTCACTTGACAGATGATTTTCAATAAATCTTAATATTACACAATCTCTGATACGTGACTATCCATAATATCATATAGCAGAAGCTATAACATAACCTAACTAATATACACAAGTGTTAGAAAAGTTTTAATTAGCGACGATTACATAAAAAATAAACATGAATAATTTTAAAAGAAACAACTATTGAATGTACAATTTTCAAATTTGAATGTGGTTGGTGGTTCAATTGATGTTATATTGGACGTGTGCGTAATAGAAGTGGAACTCGTTGATTTAGGCCTACATGGTGTATTCAACTTATTCAGGATTTCCGAATGAATAATTTTAAAAGGAATAATTATTGAATGTACAATTTTCAAATTTGAATGTGGTTGGTGGTTCAATTGATGTTATATTGGACGTGTGCGTAATAGAAGTGGAACTCGTTGATTTAGGCCTACATGGTGTATTAAACTTATTAAGGATTTCCGAATGGTGCTCTTCATTTATTTGTAAATCGGATTTCAGAAGATGCATAGGTATGATCAGTGATTTTTATTAATTCTTGTTCTTGAATGCCAATGCGAGTCATATTTGAAACTGCTGTGCATCGACTGGAGTGGTTTGTGATTTTATATCTATATATTTTTTTGACGTCCAGACCAGTGCAGTTTCAAATGTTGGCAAACAAAGAAACAAATGCTAGAGACGCGATAAAATTAAACAAATGCTAGGGACGCGATAAAATTGTGCGATAAGCAGCGATGATTGGTTGAAATACGTCCTTTCGTACCGTTTTATTGGTCAAAAGTAGTATGACGTAGTCAGAGTGTAATAGTCAAAGAAAATTTGTTGAAAATAAGTTCTCATATAATCACATATCTTAGCATGAATTTTAGAATCGATACGTGTACTAGGTAGGCCATGATGTAGGAGGCCATGATTAGTGAAGAATGGTATATAAGGCGTTAGATAAATAAATTATAATTAATTATATAATTTTAATATATATTTTTTCATTTTTCATGTTTATTTTCATCTTTTTGAAGTTTCAGGGATTATTTAGAAGTGTTCACGGGACTAATGTGATTAAAATAATTTCACATTTTACTTCTGTAAACTTAAGAGGAATATTAAAACGTAATTGATCATCGTGTCTGTTTAGCTCAGTTGGCTATCGCGTGTTGCTATAAATTGTTATAAGATTATAAATTATAAAATCCTATAAGTTAAGCTCAACTTCGCAGGTTCAAGTCTCATCGCATCCCAAGAGGTAAATTATTACAAATTAAAAAAAATACATATTAGATATGGATGCAATGCACAAATTACGACGTAGTATATAGAGAAAAGAGAAGGAGATTGAGTGTATGTATATTTAAGAAATGGTAATAAAGAAGTAGAGGTAGTGACATCTAGTAACTAATATATTAACTTCTTGAGTAATAGTTGAATGGAAAAGTATACGTGTGTACCCGGGTACTAGGAAAATACTAATGAACTGTGAGATAAAGTTCAAACTGTGAGGTAAAGTCTTTATCTCACTAGTGGACTAAAGTAACGTTGAATAAAGGCCTATTTACAAACGCAAAAGTATTTAGTAAAGGCATGTTTTTCGTTATGGTCATGGATAAAAAATATTTCTAGCCACTACCGTAAGAGCCAGGCTCGTGTACGGTGCGGTGTGGTCTTAGCCATAATATAACATAAAATTTCCAAAGAGAATTTACTTACTTACTTACTGGTTTTAAGGGACCCGGAGGTTCATTGCCGCCCTCAAATAAGCTAGCCATTGGTCCCTATCCTGAGCAAGATTAATCCATTCTCTACCATCATATTCCACCTCCCTCAAATCCATTTTAATATTATCCTCCCATCTACGTCTCGACCTCTCCAAAGGTCTTTTTCCCTCCGGCCTCCCAACTAACACTAGAGAATTTACTAAATATAATAATTAACTTAATTCAGAGCGATAACTGACACACAAGAAAAAAAGGAACAGAAAAAGAGAAAAATGTATTTATTTTAAATTGACAATCACACAGAATCCAGTGACATTCAATAAAAACATGAATATGGCCGATAGAAATAAAAAGGGTAAAATATACACACATTTGTTAATGTTATATATCGTGAATATTAAACACAGAATAAATATGGGAAATGCCTGTTATTCGGTTGAGAAACTTTTATCATCCAGTCTGCTGTCAAAAAAATTTTAAAGTTAGAATTTATAAAACAGTTATATTACCGGTTGTTCTGTATGGTTATGAAACTTGGACTCTCACTTTGAGACAGGAACAGAGATTAAAGGTGTTTGAGATTAAGGTTCTTAGGAAAATATTTGGGCCTAAGAGGGATGAAGTTACACAACACAGAACTGCACGCATTGTATTCTTCACCGGACGTAATTAGGAACATTAAATCCAGACGTTTAAGATGGGCAGGGCATGTAGCACGTATGGGCGAATCCAGAAATGCATATAGAGTGTTAGTTGGGAGGCCGGAGGGAAAAAGACCTTTAGGGAGGCCTAGACGTAGATGGGAAGATAATATTAAAATGGATTTGAGGGAGGTGGGATATGATGATAGAAAATGGATTAATCTTGCTCAAGATAGGGACCAATGGCGGGCTTATGTGAGGGCGGCAATGAACCTCCGGGTTCCTTAAAAGCCAGTGAGTAAGTAAGTAAGTAAGTTAGAAAATGTG
The DNA here is from genome assembly GCF_040183065.1 of Periplaneta americana. Classification (NCBI taxonomy): domain Eukaryota; kingdom Metazoa; phylum Arthropoda; class Insecta; order Blattodea; family Blattidae; genus Periplaneta; species Periplaneta americana. Next base: position 220,400,466 of record NC_091117.1, read on the forward strand.
CATTAGAGACCAAAATATCGGGTGACCAAAATGTCCAAGTGACCAAAACATCGGGTGATAAAACTGCAGTGACTAGCTGGAACAATGACGAGAGTTCCGGTGACGAGAATTCCACTTCCCTTCGTTGCTAGGGAAACGTGGACAGCAGATGCGAACATTTCAGTACTGTTTGTTTTAGCTCACACCGTACAATACATAATGGAAACAGGCACTCAACAATAGTAAAAACGGCCTACTGGTATACCCACAGATTCTAAACACGCGATATGACCATAGATGTTAAGGTATACGTACACCCACGAATCGCAAAAAATGATGAAAAATTAGAATTTTCAAAATATAACTATTTTAATAGAGCATTTTCTCCCCTTTAATTTGATAGAAGAATTTTCAATTTATGCCTTATGGTTTTTCAGATAAGTCCCATTTTCCAAAATGCTGCGTCATCAGCCACGGTCAATTAGTTTTGGAGTGATCTTCGCAGCAGTCAATCCCCTCGTCCAGCATTGCTTGTAAAATAAACTTCTTTCTAGTCCCGAAATAGATGCATAGATATCTGGGCATGATCATTAGGTTGAAAAAACGTTTTTACATAATGAAGTAATTTATAATCTTTTACTGTTAGTCATAAAACTGTAAATTTGTCTGTCAATGATGTTGTACGTCATTTTAATAAGAGTCCAAAAGTAGAAATTACAATTCTGAGGAGGATGGGCATAAACCCTGGGACAAACACCATCGCAGGATTTGTTGCATCAATGGAAACAGGGACAAAAATGCCAAAAAAAAAAACATTCAACACCTGAAGTTAAAACAAGGCGGAGGTATTTGAGAGGCAGAAAGAAGCTGAAACTGGACCGACATGAAGCTGCTTAAAGGGTGACATATGATGATGGAGTCTTCTAGGCTATGAAAGTTTGTGGCTCATTTCCTGTAAATAGTAATTTTAGAATATTTAATTCTTTCAAACATGATATCTCACCCAAATATGGTGATACCAAGAAGATATTGGTGTCATTTTGAAGCTTGAAATGTCCCTCAGTGCCTGACAATGAGTAAAATAACATTAATATAATTAATAATTATATATGGATTTTTTACATGATTTATGCAACATAAAATATTATTGTAAGTTACATATATGGTAATATTTAATTAATGTAAATAAAAATAAGAAATAGCTCTATGTCAGGCACTAAAGAATAGTTTTAGCTATAAAACAGTGAAAAAACTGTGGCTCTATCTTAAAAACTGCATGACCTATCATGTTTCAAGTTGCATGTCAAAATTATAAACAAAATAATTTTAAAGATAATTTAGATATAATTTCAAGGGATCTGTTCACTTCATTCTCTTTCTGGTACCAGTCTAAATTGTACAAAAATTTTATAGAGCAAAATTATACAAAACAAATTTTTTTGTATCTAAAGGTGTACATATACCTTAAACCAGCCGTGGCGAAAAGGCCATGGTGCGCCGAGCCACTGTGTAAACTGCAACGTGCATAGCACCTAAGGAGGGAGGCGGACAACCGAAGGGGAAGTTAATGTTTAGGACGTCTAACGAAGAAAGAAATGAACAAGAAAACATAGGACACATTATCACAACCTAAAATTAACTGTCTTCAGAATGTCTCTGCGACAAAGTTTCAAAATCAGGAATTATGTCACTTACTGCCAATCGTAGTTGATCACGAAGGTATTTGTCTGTCAGTCGTGATCTAAATTTGATTTTTAGTATTTTCATTGTTGAAAATAATTTTTCACAAACGTAAGTTACAGCGAACATGGCTTCAACAGAGCAAGCGAAAGAACGAAGCTTCAAATATTTATTTTTTTCCAAAGATTTGAAAAGTTCAACATTTGTCAAGTCCTTACATCTAGCTTTCATTTAACGTCACATTGTAAATCTGTGAGTTTAAATTGAAAATCTAACCGCATTATTCGTACATCTGCTGTAAAAGAATCCACGTACAGAGATGATAATGAAAATAATGATAATAATAATAATAATAATAATAATAATAATAATAATAATAATAATAATAATAACACTTAACCTTTTAATGTTTCATCAGTAACATGTAGTAACTTATAATGCCGTTTTATGTTATACAACCGTTTTCCTAGTAATATTTGTGAACAAATCATACATTTAATATTTTCATCATATTGTAAGCAAAAGAATGCATCCTCCCATCCTACTTCAAACTTTCGTTTTTTATAGAGGTACATGGTTTGGAGAGAGATATTGCGACGATACGCCACTCGCAGGTCCAAGACAAATACAAATAGAACGGAGTTTGACTCCAGTGAGTAAGAGGGTGGGGGTTGTAGGTAGGAAGCGAGAGAAAAGCACTGCGAGCCACAATGTGCTCGTGAGTCGCATTTTCGCCGCGGCTGCCTTAAACAGTGTATAAGTAAACTTAACAAAAGACAACGCATCTTCGTTAGTGGCGACTAGCTATACAAAACGTTTATAGAGGTGAAAACTCAGAAGAACACCTCTGGTACCGAAAGTAACAGCTTCTCTCACATTTAAAGATGTTCTGTTTCAGGAGAAATCGAACTCCGAGTTTAATTTCGATATCCGAAGCACCGGCTGAGTTTAAGGGAGACGGAAGTCTGCTGATGCTGTCCTAAATAAACAAATCTTAAGTGTTGATCGAATTACGTACAAAGGCACGACAGCTCCGCCTGAACATTGAGTAAGTTTAGCAGCGAATACTTTTAGGTTTGTCTCCGGTATTGTTTACTTTCATTTATTAACCATACTCCATTCTCCCTCGGCTCTAATACAGCATTATACATCCAAGTCGTCATATTTCATTAGTCTTTGTATTTGCTTCGAGATAAATCTTGTTCCGAAACTTGTCTATTGTGAAGTAACGAAAATTTAACAGGTTTATGTATTATTGACTCACCAATATCCTTAATTATGTGATGTAGAAGACATATTTCTATTGTTTGCATGTATATGAGAATTTCCAAGTTGAGGATTCCTCTCTCTCTCTCCCTCCTTTTCTGTTTCAGTCTCGTGTAATCTCCCCGTGCTCCCTCTCACAAACAATGGAACAGATCGACTAACTAAACAGACGCAAACAATATTGTTCCTGCTGGGGATGTGACGAACACTCATCCGACTTTGTCAGGTTTACTCATAAAACGACATCGTCTCAAAGTTTTGTCTTACACACCAGTAGTCCTCAATGTACGAGTGAAATACGTGCTTGTGTTCAGAGTATTAGCTACTCATGCTCCCTCGCTTTTTATCTTCAAATGTTTCTCATGTAATGCATCTTTATACTTTACGCTGCAAAAAATTACAGCGGAACCTTGAATTCGCAGAATTTGACGTAAATACGTTTTCTATTGAAATTACTTGTTATGCATATTTATGTCAAAACATTGCCAAATTATAATAATACTAATGTATGTATGTATGTATGTATGTATGTATGTATGTATGTATGTATGTATGTATGTATGTATGTATGTATGTATGTATGTATGTATGTATTTATTTACACTGCAAGTGGGCAAGCACCCGGTGGCAGTGGTATATACAATATTAACAATACACAGTTAAAATGATCAGCAATACACAATAAAATTTACAATGCATAATACAATTTACAACACATATACAATTTTATACACAATGCAATAAGAATACACAATACAATTTAACACAATAATAATAAAACATAAAATAAAACACCTAATTTTACAACACAACCTACATAATTATCTATAGGTCCTACATAAGTTTCATTAGTCTTTCACTTTACTCTCATCTCATTCCCTGTAGTGGCACTATGACGCATTTCACTGACACTTTAGCACATTTCACTGACACTCTGTAACACATTTCACTGACACTATAGAACACATTTCATTGACGCTATAAATTATCACTGATCGGAACTGTTCACTGCACTGTAAAACCATAACTTCACTGACTCACCTCGCTTCACTGATACAACAGTTCAAATAAGTCAAATAATTGCATTCTTATGCGTACTAATAAACAGAACTACATTTAAACTAAACATTTCTAGTCTAAGGCCCTCTTACACGCTATATTTAAATAATTTACAATTCAAACCAAGAAAGTAAACTCGTCAGGCTAGATAAATACATGTCACCTTAAAAAATTAAATGTTGAATGTCTCCTTAATTTTAATTTTCACTTTATATTGAATGTCTCCTTAATTTTAATTTTCACTTTATACACAACTCTTTAAATTATTCTTGAATCTCCTTAAGGAAGGACAGCCCTCAAAGACCGCTGCAGGTAGGTCATTCCAATCACTTATAGTTCTATTTAAAAATGAGAATTTACCTACACCCGTTTTCTGTTTTGCTACATTTGATTTTAAAATCATGATCGTTCCTACCATAGTACTTTGGCTTTTCTAACCGAGCCGTTATGTCTACCCATGCTTTCTGACCTAGATGTACTCTATAATAATAATAATAATAATAATAATAATAATAATAATAATAATAATAATAATAATAATAATAATAATAGTATGGTTGTGAAACTTGGACTCTCACTCTGAGAGAGGAACATAGGTTAAGGGTGTTTGAGAATAAGGTGCTTAGGAAAATATTTGGGGCTAAGAGTGATGAAGTTACAGGAGAATGGAGAAAGTTAACAACACAGAACTGCACGCATTGTATTCTTCACCTGACATAATTAGGAACTTAAAATCCAGACTTTTGAGATGGGTAGGGCATGTAGCACGTATGGGCGAATCCAGAAATGCATATAGAGTGTTAGTTGGGAGGCCGGAGGGAAAAAGACCTTTAGGGAGACGGAGACGTAGATGGGAGGATAATATTAAAATGGATTTGAGGGAGGTGGGGTATGATGATAGAGACTGGATTAATCTTCCACAGGATAGGGACCGATGGCGGGCTTATGTGAGGGCGGCAATGAACCTTCGGGTTCCTTAAAAGCCATTTGTAAGTAAGTAATAATAATAGTAATGATTTATTTATTTAACCTGGCAGAGTTAAAGCCATACGGCCTTCTCTAACACTCAACCAGGAGTAAAACTGCATTACAAAAACACTACAAATTTACAAAGTACATTACAATTTTACACACAAATCTGAATAAGATAATAATAATAAAATATGTTTTCTGATATTTAACTACCACATTTTGAATTGCGATTGTCAAAATACACCATATGAAATAATTGGATACAATTCACTGCATACCATGCTTATGTTATTTTTTAAAGAATAATTTATTTACTTTGTGTTCTTTTCAATTGTGTTGATACAGTTTTATGTTCAATTGATATATTTAAAATTAATAAAAACGCCTACAGTATAAAAAATCTCATTTCAGCTATTTATTATGAACGTAACTTAAATCCCTTTGCTTGCACCATGGAAAGAGCTCGATCATTCTTAACCCATCCTCACGGGTTACGATACCGCTTCAATTGAGAACCTTTTTCGCATGCATGAAATATGTACGCTTTTTCAGTCGTGAAGAACGCACAAGTCAAAAAACTTAATACTATTATAAAGTCTTAATTTATAGTCACAGTCTAGATGAAATATATACAGACGAGATTTACAATATAGTCTACTAGTACAACACATAGTTTTAGTATCAATTTCATAAAATGTTATTGAATGTCATGAATTCACCTACAGAATAGAAGGCGTAAGAAATTAGGTACTTTTTTAATGTGGCCCTCAATAATCTTATGTTTTGAGTTTCATTTTTTATATCGATAGGGAGGATATTAAAAAATTTTACTGCCATATAACGCACTCCTTTTTGATAGCATGATAGACTTTCCGATGGAGCACGAAAGTCATTTTTGACGTGTATTTGTGCTATGAACTGTTGAATTAGTTACAAAGTTTTCACGATTATATACGAGGAAGATTATTAATGAAAAAATATACTGACAAGCCATGAGCATTATTTGTAGTTTTTTGAAAATAGTCCTATAAGATTCCCTAGATTTGGCACCTACTATTATTCTAATTACTCTTTTGTGTAATAGGAATATATGTACTGTTACTATTTGTGAAATTTCCCCAGAATATTATTCCACGGTGTGTGTTAGAAACAGTGCCAGTTTCAATTGCTGAAAGTTGAAGTTTTCTACTCTTCACTAAAGAGAATAAATACCTTTCTTGAAAGCAAAATGGAAAATGAATGTTTAAATGTACTGACGCAATAGCTACCCACTATCCTGCAATTTTTAATGCTGAATATGTTCTGGATGTGATGACAAGATATGGAAAGAGAAAGTTGCTATTGTGGATGAAAACCCCTTTTTTTTTCAATTTACCGGTAATGAATTCATGTAAAGTTAATTACACAGAATTGAATATAGAATTGAATAAATATAAAAACTATTATTTTTTCTACTTTTATTATTTAAACAATATAAGCTCAAATAAATAAGTTAATTATACAGTACTGGTGTAGAAATGTATAACGTATAAAAATTATTCCCGCAGTTTTTACATTTTGTAATATAGACTTCAAATAAAAATTGTGACTCCGCTATTATTAAATACTAACAGAAGCTGGACCGATTATCACAGCTTTATTTACAATTAATTTGATATTTATAACTTATTTAATAAACGAATAATAACAAATAATTAATAAATAAATAATTAACAATTTGGTTTTTAAGTAATTCATATTTCGATATAGTTTACATGTTCTTTAGTATTTAATTTTAAGGTTTGCATTTGATTTATGATATTCATCGACATTTTTATTCACTATAGGCCTACCTTACTTACTTACAAATGGCTTTTAAGGAACCCGAAGGTTCATTGCCGCCCTCATATAAGCCCGCCATCGGTCCCTATCCTGTGCAAAATTAATCCGCTCTCTATCATCATATCCCACCTCCCTCAAATCAATTTTAATATTATTCTCCCATCTACGTCTCGGCCTCCCCCAAGGTCTTTTCCCTTCGGCCTCCCAACTAACACTCTATATGCATTTCTGGATTCGCCCATACGTGCTACATGCCCTGCCCATCTGAAACGTCTGGACTTAATGTTCCTAATTATGTCACGTGAAGAATACAATGCGTGCAGTTCTGTGTTGTGTAACTTCCTCCATTCTCCTGTAACTTCATCCCTCTTAGCCCCAAATATTTTCCTAAGAACCTTATTCTCAAACACCCTCAATCTCTGTTCCTCTCTCAAAGTAAGAGTCCAAGTTTCACAACCATACAGAACAATCGGTAATATAACTGTGTTATAAATTCTAACTTTCAGATTTTTGACAGCAGACTAGATGACAAAAGTTTCTCAATCGAATAACAACAGGCATTTTTCATATTTATTCTGCGTTTACTTTCCTCCCGAGTGTCATTTATATTTGTTCCTTTGTTCCAAGGTATTTGAATTTTTCCACCCCTTCGAAGAATAAATCTCCAATTTTATGCTTCCATTTCGTACAATATTCTGGTCACGAGACATAATCATATACTTTGTCTTTTCAAGATTTACTTCCAAACCTATCGCTTTACTTGCTTTAAGTAAAATTTCCGTGTTTTCATTAATCATTTGTGGGTTTACTCCTAACATATTTACGTCATCCGCAAAGACAAGAAGCTGATGTAACCCATTCAATTCCAAACCCTGCCTGTTATCCTGAACTTTCCTAATGGCATACTCTAGAGCGAAGTTAAGAAGTAAAGGTGATATTGCATCTCCCTGCTTTAGCCCACAGTGAATTGGAAAAGCATCAGATAGAAACTGGCCTATACGGACTCTGCTGTACGTTTCACTAAGACACATTTTAATTAATCGAACTAGTTTCTTATTCACTATACCTTCTTATTTATTATAGTAAACTACTCGATATACATTATATAAGTATTAAAGCACTGTTCACTATTTTATATACAGCTTATTTTGTCTACCGACTGTATTCGCATGATATACAAGAGACACGGAGGTACGTACACGCATACTCCGCGGCCTAGCATATAGTCACTGCTTACCTAATTTGTGTGAAATATGACCAAACACTGGGCTTCAGTGATCACATTTTCGTACGTATAAATGTCTTGTAGACATGTAATTTGCACTCAACACACACGAATAGGCCTATACAATATTTTCTCTGTTGACAATGAAGACCTACTCGCCAGATAATAAAATCGATTTTAGGACATAAGACGAGGGACTAGGGAAACCGGGAATGCGAGAAAATCAAATGGAGGGAAGGAGTCAATGATGCGGGACATCTCGGTCAATCACGTGGACTAATTCTACGGACATTTTCTTTTATATTTCCTGCAGTGCCTGAGAATATCCCGACAGTCTTCTTCACTTCCGATAATAATCTATACTAATAATAAATCTGTAGCCGAAATTTTTCTGGTAATTTTCGATTTTCCAAACATAATTGGTCCTAACATATATAATTAATCACCCTGAAACCGAAAATCGCCTTTTTTAAATTTTTGTTTGTATGTCTGTCTGTCTGTATGTTTGTTACCTTTTCACGCGATAATGGCTGAACGGATTTCGATGAAAATTGGAATATAAATTAAGTTCGTTGTAATTTAGATTTTAGGCTATATGGAATTCAAAATACATTATTTAAAAGGGGTTATAAGGGGGCCTGAATTAAATAAATCGAAATATCTCGCTTATTATTGCTTTTTGTGAAATATGTTACATAACAAAGGTTTCTTTAAAAATGATTTCTGATAAGATTTATTCTCTGAAAAATTTTGATAGCACTGATATTTAATGAGATAAATGAGTTTTAAAATTAAAATAACTGCCATCTAAGGCGGTGTATTGAAATAAAAAACAAATTACTTCGTCTATAAGGGGCCTTGGACACAACAATCGAAAACTATGAAACATAGCCTACAGACAATGTTTCTGTGTTTGTATGAAGCTAAATTAACCGATTTGTATAATTAATTATTATTTCATCATTGGAAAGTGTAGTTTCTCTGGATGGACATAATGCTATAATGTTATTACAGTAACTTGGGAGTGAATTGAGGACAGGTAAGATTAAAATAGCTTCTTATGCACAGAAAACTTGATAGGTTATTCTGTATATTCATTTCCTGTATTTCTTATAATAATGTTTATGAACATATTCATTTTTATCTCAGAGAATTAACGAACAACAAGAGTGTATTGATTTAGTATGCAGTAATAGTACGTTAGCTTAGCAATCCATGCAATAAATGCAATGTAAAAAAATTGGGTAATGAGCCAAGCAGATTATGTTGCGCTGTTGTAAAAGTTGTTCCTCCTGAGATTCAAGAGCTCCCACAAGAAATTAAAAACTTTCTAATTCGAGTACATCCGTTATCAACACACTTTTTCATAATATAATATAATATAAACATAATAATAAATCTGTGGCCAAAATTTTTCTGTTAATTTTCGCTTTTCCAAAAATAATTGCTAATAACAATTAAGAAACATGTTAAAGGAATTGTCATTACACCAAATGAGTGGTCTCTGGATCAAAATGATCGCATTTTAATATTTCAAATACAATTTAAATTGAGTAACATATTAAACGATTTATCCTTCTATCAAACACGAATGTTCCCTGGACCAAATGTCCTATTTTAATTATGTAATTACTTTATATTTATTTCTAACGGGTGCAGCGGAGCGCACGGGTACGGCTAGTAATAATAATAATAATAATAATAATAATAATAATAATAATAATAATAATAACAATAATAATAAGTTGTAATTTTAGGCCAAGTAAGTAACGAGTCAAGGTGTTAAACCAATTTGTTGGTCTCCAAAATATACATTTCTTATTATGTTATTTTTGAGGACATCGCAATTAATAAATTCTGATATTAATTTGTTTGTTCGCCATTAGTTATATCTTAATTAGTAAAAAACTTTTACTACGTCATAATACTTTTGACGAATAAAACGGGTCGACCTGGTTGGCGAGTTGGTATAGCGCTGGCCTTCTATGCCCAAGGTTGCGGGTTCGATCCCGGGCCAGGTCGATGGCATTTACTGTAAGTGTGCTTAAATGCGACAGCCTCATGTCAGTAGATTTACTGGCATGTAAAAGAACTCCTGCGGGACAAAATTCCGGCACATCCGGCGACGCTAATATAACCTCTGCAGTTGCGAGAGTCGTTAAATAAAACATAACATTAACATTAACATCAATAAAACGGTACGAAAGAGCGTGTTTCAACCAATCATAACTGTTTACCACTACAATTTTATCACTTCTCTAGCATTTGTTTGTTTTTATCACTTCCTTAGTATTTGTTTTTATCACTTCCCTAGCATTTGTTTCTTTGTTTGCCAGCATTTCAAAAAGTGCTGCTTATGATTAGGTTTTTCTCCGGAGCGGTTGTTTGTGCGCTTTCAATCGGAGACCTCCGGTTACCTCCGATTGATGCCGCGCAGGTTGTATATGTACTGTGGCGCAGACATACACTTTCCGCTGAGCATTCCTTTAATCGGATCAGGTAGCGACGTCCGCGTATCTTTTAGAATAAGTGTGTAATTTTTTGTTGTTTATTTCCTCTTTTTTATTTATCTCTCTCTCTCTCTCTTTTTCTTCGACTCTTCTTCTTTTCTTGTTTTGCCTGAAGTACTATGTTAGCTGACAGATTGTTTTTATAGTTTTGAAATTCATAGTATATGTGGAAAGGTGTATTAGTTTTATGCCATTGATCACATTAATAACATTCAAATTAACTGAAAACTAACGCAGAAGTAAATCTTTTCAGTAGCTAATGTAAACATTTATAATTTTTCTGGAAACACTCGTTTATTCGCAAACAATTTTTGTCAATTATTATTCTAATCGGTTTAGTTTAACGTAAAATATATTAAGGGAGTTTCAGAATGGAACAAAAGAAACGTGTGGTATCAATGGTTTAAAGTTTACTGTCCAAAATAATTTATTCAGATTCTTCACCAGACAGGATTGTGATCATTGTGTTAAAGGGTGTCAGTATTTGAACTGCCTCTTCTAAAACTCGTCACTCTTACTCTGTAATAAAAAATATAAGCGTATATCAACTTAAGGATAATTGTAATTACATTATCACCACACGTTTCTTTAGTTTCAGAATGAAACACAATATTTTAATCTGATAACTCAAGTTGCCTTTTAAATATTCCATAATTATTTATGATTTTTATTGCCTCGAAAGTTACGTTTTGTAGAAATTTCAAGACTTTTTTCTAGACTGTGGACCTTTGGAACAATAGCACTAAAGAAGTTTAAAAAATCGTATCAAATGTTTTGCGTAATTTTAAAACTACGAAAACGATGATATCACTAATTAACCGTCAATGTGTATCTGAATGGTAATAATTTATTTTTGACAGCAAGTACGAGTACCACAACCGCGGCTCTTAATGTTAGCCTAAACACTTACATACATACATTTTAAAATTTAGACCTACCCAGAGAATCTATCTAACCTGGTCCACGCCATAGAGATTTCCAAATACGGACCTGTTAGCGTCCTAGGAGCGTTTGGCTTTTCTGGCAACACAATCACCAACTCATACAGTATTTCATTTCAAGTAAGCGGCTCATCACTGAAGTTTGGAGTTTCATCTCGTAACAATATGCTGGATCACTCTTAGAGGGTCCATTTTTGCTGAAATTCTTCTGCTTTTCAGTTTTTCATTCGCAATGTTATTCTGTCTGCACATAAAACCACGAAATTATTTATTAGAACTTTTATATATAAATCAAAGTAAACACGCTTTTAAAAGAGTTCAAAAGTGTTTTGAACAGTTAAATTTACTTACTTACTTTCTTCAAGTTCGCGATTGTGCGATCGCTTCAAATGGTCTAACAAATTCGAAGTACCACCATCCAGGGGCGGATGCAGGATTTTGTTTCGGGGAGGGATTTGAGGAGATAGTAAAAATGGAGTAATGAGAAATAAGTTTATATACTCACAATTTATTTCCGAGTCACAAACATTTACAAGTTGGCCTGAGTAGCGAAGTCGATATAGCCTTCTGTGCTCGAAGTTGCGGGTTCTATCCCAGCCCAGCTCGATGGCATTTAAGTGTGTTTAAATGCGACGGGCCTCATATCAGTCGATTTACTGGCATGTAAAAGAAGTCCTGAGGGAAAAAATTCTGGCACACCGGCGACGCTGATATAACCTCGGCAATTGTGAGCGTTGTTAAATAAACCATAATTTTTTTATTTTAACATTTACAATGACTGCAATACAAAAACAATTACAGAATGACATTTACAGAAGAAGGCGACGAGGCTTCTTAGACATTTCATCCAGTACTTCATGAGCTTTTACTTCTACATTTTTATGTAGACTATATACATCAAGGCCAGTCCATTTAATCTGTCTGCTCCCATCGTGCTCCTCAAGTAAGTCTTCAAATACCGCAATGTTGAGAACGAGCGTTCTGGTGTTGCTGTAGTTACAGGCAACGTATAGAAAAGTTTCAGCGCCTTGCGAGTGCAGGGAAAAATAATTTCATTGCACCTGTTGAAAGATGATATAAAATCAGTAGGTATTAGGTGAAGATTTTTCTGATCAAGGAAATTTCTTCTCCATATCTTCAGTTCATTAAAGAAAGACTCTGGTGATGCATCAACATCATTGGGCCACTGATTTGCTATTGCCTCAACAGCAGTTTCTAAATCTTCATCTGATGCTCGCACTATGTTTTCAGGCGACAAAGTTTGTATGGACTTTAGGATTCTCTTATGATTTAAAAACCTGTCCTTGAGCTGACTAATGAAATAATCTAAGAAGAGAAGGAAAATTAAAAGTCTAAAATACTCTTCATGACTCTCTGTCTTGAAGTAAGGACGCTGTGTTTGTCTTCCAGCAGTTCTTGGAATTTAACATTTTAGCAAAGAGAATTTACGTGGAAAACTCTCTAATTCCTATGTACATTCACGAATTAAAATTAATATTATTTTTGTTTCTTGTTTCGTATTTTTCTCAAAATTTCGGGAGGGGATATATCCCCTTAATTCCCCCCCCCCTTGCATCCGCATCTGCCACCATCCTTACAGTGAATTCGCCCACAAAGTTCACAGCGTGCGACTTTATTATTATCCCCAACTAAATTAAAGAATTTACATGAGACGAATATACGATTTGGTGCCATTTTATTCCACTCACAACTACCCTCAGTCAGTACGCGCCGGTCGTCCTTGAGCTCTACGTCCTCCAACTTCGCTTCGCTCCGAATCACCGCATCCCTCCGTATGTCCCCTTTCCACCTACGATAGTACCGGAGATCACCGGTGGAAAGCTTTAAGGCTGATTCACAATACACCGAGAATGGAAACGACAACGAGAACGTTAACGGAAATAATGTTAAAATAAATGTATTTAAATGTGAGCATTCACAATAGTTAATTGTGAATGTTCTCATTTAAATACATTTATTTTTACAATATTTCCGTTCTCGTTCTCGTTGTCGTTTCCGTTCCCGGTTTATTGTGAACCAGCCTTTATTCGTAATCTCCGATTCCTCCGCGGTAGTAGTCACTCTGATGAGCAGCACTAACTGCAAACTGCAAATAACTTTACGGTACTATAAAACATGCTTTGCGATTGTCATTTGTTTACCGTATAGACAGTCAACTGAAAATAGCAGCTCCGTTCACACGTTTTGGTGAAGCTAACATTAGTGGAATAGAATTTTAGTATAAGTCAAATAATGCCTGTTTTATTTTATTAGACTACCGGTACTTTATTTCTTCTAATGTTTATATACTTTCATTTAATCGTGTAAAAGTCAAATCCCACTCGAGTTTTGATTTTCTCTAGATAAGTGAAAACCTCTAGTAAGATCAAGCCTACTGTTAATAATTAAAAAATAATACAAAAGAGCTGCAATCTCATATAATTTCTATGCAAATAAATTGTTTCAGTGATGCTAGATGTTCTGTCAAAATGCTTTTTGTAATTATCTCAAAACAACTTAGCCTACTTTTGGTGACTTTTCTCCTTTTGTCCGCATACAAGTGTGTGTTTTGCAACAATATTGATGCTCATATCGCAAGGAAAGAGGGAATGACTTAACCATTTTTGTATATTTTCATTACATCACTTGTGTATATCAGTGATATAGGCCTACATTAAAATAATTTATTTTGTGTCATTAAATTAATTTTAAGTCTCTTCATAAAACGTATTCACCTAAAAAGAAATTTTCTACAGGGGAATTTTTATTATGCAATAATAAAGGAGTGTACAAAATTCCATTACTTTATCTCAAATAGTTTCTGGGAAAATGTTCCCTCTTTATTAAAAATTGGGTAATTACTGTGGACAAAAGGTCGTGAAGTTTGAATACGCAAGGAATATGATTATTTATTTTTTTACCCCTTGTGACCCACAAGAGCAGCAACAGGCACTGCTTGTAGCACACGAAATAATATTGACAAATAAATTATTCTAAATCCTTAAGAAGAATCATTTTTACAATTATTTTCTAGTACAAGCCCCTCTCTAATCTTTTTTCTAGAACTACACTGTGGTTCTTCTTGATTGAAGGGGAAGGTATTTTTTTTTTTTGGTGAAAAATGTGTTAATTTAAAAAAAAAAAAAACTTTAAAATTCTCTATGATATGTGTGGAATGCATAACATAACATTTTGTGGGTATTTATGCCCTTATCGGATGTTGAGTTGCCATTTTTAAACTTCCTGCGTTATGGAATTTTAAATCACTCGCCCACTTTTATTGTTGTTTCCGGTAAATTAAATTGTCAAAATTTTTTTCTTTAAAATACTATTTGATATGTGTGGAATGCATTGCATAACATTTTCTGGGTAATTGTTCCTAATCGGATGTTGAGATGTCATTTTTAAACTTCCTGCGCTATGGATTTTTAAATCACACGCCCGCTTTTATCGGTTTCCAGTAACTTCATTTTTTTTTTTTTATTACATTGCCAGACAAAAATGGATATAATTTCTGAACTATTAGAGATACAAACATGAAATTTAGAACACACATTCTTTAGACTATTAGGAAACGTTTCTCTGTAACAGAATTTTGTTAATTGATTTCATTTTAAAAATACGTCCGTTTGTTTGCAAGAAAGGAAATCAGAAAATTCTTATTAAATTTTAATTATTTATTTTACAAACGTAGAGACTAATATCAAAATTGTGTTTTGTAGAACATGCTTTTGCAAATACATTGCAAAAAACTGTTTGAATCTATCTTTAAAAACGGTTTAGATAGGCTATATCCATTTTAGTACAATCTTGCATTGGGTATATATATTTTTTTTCAAATTTGGGCTCCCAAATAGTTTTTTTTTTTTTTCAAAAATTTTTATTTGGTTGAATTGCCACAGCTATGAGCTCTCTACATACAAAAAATTTATATTTTACACCAAATAGAAAAAAAAAATAAAAAAATACCATCCTCTCCCCTGAAACCCATTTAGACTGACATTTGGGCTGTAACATTTTGTGGAGAGATTCCCAACACTATTATGTAATATTTTTATACTAGTTTTAGAGAATATGATTTTTAATCAGTCTACACCTACATGTCCCCTTAAACTGAACGATTATAAAGAAAACAAGGTATTATGCATAGGTCCCGCTTGCACTTACGTCGGATCACGAAGGTGTCGGATTCAGTCTGCGGGAGGTCTGCAAGGCCACGCAGTATTCATCTCGCTCGGATTCTCCGTAAAGATAATAAAAGCAGCCTCACACCTCGCGTAAACATGTCTGACACAGCTGCAACACATCCACGACATTCCAAATCCTGAGAATTGTAATATTCAGCTCTCATAGTCGGGAAGTCATGTGGAATATACCTGTTACAATAGAAACATATAAAACGCTATAGCACTTCTGCAGCTGCGAAACTTGTACGAGGTGATATTTTGGTCGTGTAAGTGAAAAAATTTATTTGTGTGTATATCACAAAGAGAAGAAAACGTGTATATGGAAATTGAAACACAAAAGCCAATTCTCTTCAGAATTAACCCTCCTGCTTCAATATTATTTCCATTTTTCTCCACAATTCTTTTTCAAATTCCATGTATTCGTCCGCTATATGTCTACTAACAGTTTCAATTAAGAATAACATAAATAATTAATCTTATACTTTTTTATGTAATTCACATTATTCACGTGAGCAAATCTTATTACGCCCTTTGGTAATCTGTGTCATAAAAATTTCAGAATTTAAAGTTCACTCTACAGCTTAAATTCCTTCATTTGTGAGTTTGTCTGCTATTTATAACAACACTACAATGAAGAAGTGAACACAATCAAATACATAGCACAAGAAAATGGTTACAACCCAAACATAATAGACAACATCATAAGAAAGACAAAACAAAAACTCAACAAACACAATTTCTTGGCTTAAAAATCGATAATGTGTTAAATTGGAAAAATCATATTAAAGAAATTACCCCCAAACTAAATTCAGCTTGTTTTGCTATTAGATCTATGCAAAAGATAGTAAATATCAATACCTTAAAAAAATATACTTTGCATACTTCCACTCGGTAATGAGTTTTGGAATAATATTCTGGGGAAATTCCACAGATAGTAACAATATATTTCTATTACAAAAAAGAGTAATTAGAATAATAGTAGGTGCCAAATCTAGGGAATCGTGTAGGACTATTTAAAAAAAAACTACAAATAATGCCCATGGCTTGTCAGTATATCTTTTCATTAATAACCTTCCTCGTATGTAATCGTGAAAACTTTATAACTAATTCAACAGTTCATAGCACAAATACACGTCAAAAATGACTTTCATACTCCATCGGCAAGTCTATCGTGCTATCAAGAAGGAGTGCGTTATATGGCAGTAAAAATTTTTAATAGCCTCTCTATCGATATAAAAAATGAAACACAAAACATAAGATTATTTAGGGCCAAATTAAAGAAGTACCTAATTTCTCACGCCTTCTATTCTGTAGGTGAATTCATGACATTCAATAACACTTCATGAAATTGATACTAAAACTATGTGTTGTACTAGTAGACTATATTGTAAATCTCGTCTGTATATATTTCACCTAGACTGTGACTATCAATTAAGATTTTATAATAGTATTAAGTTTTTTTTACTTGTTCCATATTCTAGCTGTAAGCATGTATGAATACCATGGAATGTTAATAAATACAATACAATACAATACAATACAATACAATACAATACAAAGAACACAAGAAATACATCACACTAACATACGAAAATAAAAACACACACAAGATCGCATCCTCATTCAGAAAACAGAAATACAACATAGCATACAGAACAGAAAACACACTACAAAGACATCTCAACACACATACAACACAAACAAATAAATACAACCACACAGGCGTATACAAACTCACATGCAATAGTTGCGACAGTTTCTACAATGGACAGACAGGCAGATCATTCCAAACTCGATACAAAGAACACATTAAAGCAATAACCAGAGGACACAATACATCTACACATGCCGAACATATACCTAATGCTAACCACACATACAATAACATAAATATAGTGATGGAAATCCTACACATACAACCCAAAAACCAAAAACTCAACATACTAGAATAAATATTAAATATACAGACACACTGAAACACACCTAAATCAAATTCTCAACACACAGATCAATTTCAGAACACACACACACTATTTGACACAACTCTTCATCACACGAAAGCACCCACACAATAGGCAGCAAAGTTGAGATGGCGCCGAGATCTAGTAGGCTCTGAGGATGGTGTCAAGTAACATCGAAACAGCGGTAAGCCACACATGCTTACATAATTAACACGAGTAACATCGCCATTTAATCAATTATTTATATTCAAGTGTTAAAAGTAGTGTACGAAAGATTCAACATGAATTATTTTTCCCAATTTATTATTTTTTATTTCTGTTTGTTATGGTTTTCCTAAAAGTGGTTTTGTTAGAAACAATTATTGGTGACAATTTTTTCGAGATGCTCATTGTAGTATAGGTAGTGTTCAAATATATGAATTTCAACAACGTTCTAAAATGTATTTTATTAGGTTTATTTATTTACTTGCTTACTTAAGGGGAATTGGACGTTATCGAATGCAAAGTAATGGTAAAAATAGCCTGTCTTCAAGCGGTCAGAATTGTAATACTATTTATCACAGCTCTTTCATTTTTTTTAGTGATATATGTATACACATTAAGCTTTAAAATGAAAGAAGAATGGTTAATCTAGTGTAAATCTTACCCTTAAATTAATTTTTGAATTTAATCATATTTTTTATATAAATTCACTACATACCTGTGATTAGGTACACTCTATTCACTTATCATAGCACACATTGAATTAAAATTTTGGCAATTACTGCTAATAGATTCTAAAACATACCCTACTAAAATTATTAAAATATCTGTAATATTATGGGCATAGGGCTTATACTAATCTTCAATTCCTTTTTAATTTATTGACGGTGATGATTGCTATAAGCCCTATGCCCATAATATTATAGATACATGAATAACTTTAGTAGGATATGTTTTAGTATCTATTAGCAGAAAGTGGTCAAATTTTCAATTCAATATGTGCTATAATAAGTGAATAGAGTGTATCTAATTACAGA
The DNA here is from genome assembly GCF_040183065.1 of Periplaneta americana. Taxonomy (NCBI): domain Eukaryota; kingdom Metazoa; phylum Arthropoda; class Insecta; order Blattodea; family Blattidae; genus Periplaneta; species Periplaneta americana. The sequence goes on from NC_091117.1 coordinate 220,419,086, forward strand.
CATGTAGTGGATTTATAAAAAAATTGTGCTTAATTAAAAAAATTTATTTAAGGATAAAAATTTACTCTAGAGTAACCATTCTTTTTCATTTCAATGCTTAATGTGTATACATATATCACTAAAAAATGGAAGAGCTGTGATAAATAGTATTATATTTATGACTGCTTGAACAGCGGCTATTTTTACCATTATTTTGCATGCGATAATGACCAACTCCCCTTAATGACTTACTTACTTTTAGAACGTAATGTTTTATTCTATTTTCTTACAAACAAATATTTTTGAGATGCTCATGCTTGTATAGATGGTAACCGAATCTTTAAATTTCAACAGAAAACTGAAATGATTTCCAATTTATGTTACATTATTGTGACTCTCTTCGCATGTAAATATGTTTTCCACCATGTCAAAAACACAGAGCGTTGAGTTATTTATTATTTTCCTTTGAAGTTCAAGGGAGACAAATTTAAATTTACTCTATTCGTCACCTCGTAGTGTCACCAGTAACATACCCAAGGTTCATTAAAGTTTGTGGAAGAGAAGGTAGTAAAATGGAACGGGATTATATCGGTTGCCCTGGTGATGGTATCCGTATATGGTTCCGAAACGTTGGGAGATGTTAAGTTTACAGAACATGGTGGAATACTTACTTATTTACTTACATACAAATAGCTTTTAAGGAATCCGCAGGTTCATTGCCGCCCCCACATAAGCCCGCCATCGGTCCCTATCCTGAGCAAGATTAATACAGTCTCTATTATCATATCCCACCTCCCTCAAATCAATTTTAATATTATCCTCCCATGTACGTCTAGCCTCCCCAAAGGTCTTTTTCCCTCCGGCTTCCCAACTAATACTCTACAATACTCTACTCTACAAAAACTGCTCTTTTTCCTCTAATTATGTTGCAAAAACGTACAATCAAAATTTGTTTGAAAAGGCGACTGGATTATCCAACAAATTTGATCCATTCCGAATTGAATGTTTTTAGAATTGACCAAATTTATGAATACTCTTTAATGAAATTCTATCATAAAAATAGAATGGAATTTGTAGCTCAGCCACATGCTCATAATACAAGACGAAATGAAATTCTTAAACTAGTTGAACCTAAATATTTCACATCTGCTGCTTTACTACACAGTACAAATTATGGTCCACGTCTATATAATTCGATAATAAAATTTCATCCAGAATTGACTACTTTAAGCAATGAAATTTTCAGATCCAGAATTAAAAAATTTATATGACAGACTTCCCTGTATATATATTATGTACCATGTATTGTAAAACAAGTTTATTTCTATCCTAAGTGTATTTTTCTATTTTATCTTGGTTACTATATCAACATGACCTGCACTAATTATACTACTAATAATAATTTAATATTAATCCATCAATCTAAACATCGTCTCTTTTTTCACTCAGTTATTATTATTATTTACTAATTTTATTACCATCTTTATGTGAGCTTTTTCCTTAAGTATTTTGTCTACAAAGTATGTATATCTATGTAACGGAACTGTCCCCGAACACGAGCTTTGCTCTTTCGGGGTATTTTAATGTAAAGTTTTTGTGTATATGTTATTATTAAATAAATAAATAAAAATAAAATAAAAATAAATATGCAGTTCTGGATTTTCCCATACGTGCTACATGTCCTGCCCATCTCAAACGTCTGGATAATGTTCCTAATTATGTCAGGTGAGGAATGAAATGCGTGCAGTTCTAGGTTGTGTAATTTTCTCAATTCTCCTGTAACTTCACCCCTCTTGGCCCCAGATATTTTCCTAAGCAATTATTCTCAAACACCCTTAATCTCTGTTCTCTCTCAAAGTGAGAGTCAAAATTTCACAACCATATAGAACAACTTGATTTGTCTTCTTTATATTTCTGCACTATTTCTCTAGATTTTCTGTCAGTATACCTCTCTTTATACACTTACTTTTTTTGTAACTACCATTGGATGAAAATTATATTTTGTAGTTAATAAATATTATTCACTTATTCAGTGAAATTTCGAATACCTAATTTTAAATTACATTTTAGTAATTAAATACCAAGATTTAATAATTAAGCTTTTAGAAAACAATGGTACAGTGCGTAAGATATTTTCTAGATAAAAGAAGTGTAAGACAGTAGATGTCCTACTGTTTCTACCACATCGAAAAAAGGGAAGCAAAACAAAGTTACAAACACTCCACTTTAACGTAATTGGAAAATTCAATTTCAGATAAACGAAAAGTGGCAAAGGTCACAAATTCTTCTTGGAGTGGGGTGACGTTTTTGAGCTATGATTAAAATTCCTCAGTCCAATGCACCAATTTAGAGTTTCTGATTATAGGATATCGATATTTTGCTTACATGGGACCCAGGTAAATGAAAACCGCAACTCCAAAACACAGTATGTCTGCCGACAATATAAAAAACGAATTATATTCACTGCCAAAAAATGAGTCTCTTCCCTTTTTGTCACGCAGAATATAAAAACAGACTTTCCCTATCACAAAATAAATGGGCTTGTAAGGGTTGAGATGCGATAGGACTTTCGATTTTCTTCAGAGAATGACAGGTCATATAATTAAAATTTTGTTTTTGAAACAGTTATATTAATAATGCAGAACAGAGGTGGTCAAATTTATTTTTAGTAGGACCAAGTTTAAAACCAAAATTTTTGTCGGGAAAGAACCATAAATTCGCTAATTTTTCGTCAGTAACCATTTTAAAAAATCTGAAAATATTTGATATTGTTTAGGCAGTAACATTGTCTGAAGATGACAAACAAAAGCGAAAACGTGAAAAAATCGATATATATATATATATAATTTGAACTGGTAATGGAAATTACCGGAAAACGGCTGAACGGATTTTAATAAATGACCCCTCATTTTGAAGCTTGGAACCCAAAATTTTTAGAGAAATAGTACTTTTCAGTGAATGTTAATTTTCCTACATCATTTTCCTATTTTCCAAAATCCATCTGTCGTCAGTTTTCAGAAATAATGGCTTTTCAGAATAAAACAAAACACAAACACACTACAATAAAGAATAGGTTACTACACGAAGGCCATGACCTGCAGGATTGCTGACAGTTCAAATTCAATTGGTTATTAAAAACTTCAAGACTTGCTAAAATTAATTTACAGGTGTGTAATTTTCTGAGTACAGCTGTGTATTGGATATTAAAATCTACAAAACGTGAGGTGGTTTGATGACATTAGAAATGGAATATTATTATAATAAATTAATGCCATGATGTGACTATTTTTAATTAATTATACATATTAATGTTATATTGATATCAAAGTGAAACGTTTTGGGGTTATGTAAGTAGATGTAGAGAATATCTTAAATTAGATATTCATTTCTATCATTTACTGAGTGTGTGTATATATATATATATATATATATATATATATATATATATATATATATAACTACAAAACGTACGTAAGATAATAATGTTTTTATTAAAAATCAAATATTTTTTATAGTTTTTAAAATACCTTATCGCGGTGTGGTGTAGATATTTATATGCGTCATTCTCTTCAGTATTCGCTCAAAAGTTTCACCTACAATCCACTCCAATCATACTGATTTAAACTATCACTGACTACATTGTTACTTTTTTCTTTAGACATCATCCTGATTGTGCTGTATTTTAATTGTCTCGTAATAATCTCTTTCTATTATCTAATATTATTTGAAATATATTAACATTCTATGTATTTTAGTTTAATTCTGCTACACAGTTTATTTCAGTGTTTAATTAATAGTTCATAGTATTTTGTTGTTTAATTTGTAAATAACTTTTGTATACATGTAACTCTCATCTAAATAAAATTGTTGGATTCTTTGTAAGTTCATGCATATGTATATACACTTTTTGCTGGTTGAGTGGAAGAGAAGGCCTTACGGCCTTAACTCTGCCAGCTAAAATAAATCATTATTATTATTATTATTATTATTATTATTATTATTATTATTATTATTATTATAATGACCTGAAATAGCTACCGGTATTGCTTTACTCCCACATGAAAAACCAACTGATCGTCCTGACATTGTTACTTGCGTTTTCGCTTTGAAACTCAAAAACTGAAGGTGGATAAGTTCAAGAAAAATTATTTGGCATAAACAAACCATTCAGAGGACGTATGTTTCATTATTATGGAAGCAAATAACTTTCAAAATGTCTGGTATTCTTCATTGAAAATAAATCTGAAAATTTTTTATTTGAACGTCTAATGGATTTAGTTTGCAGTATTTGCTGCACAAGCCACTAGTAATAAGTTTAAATAAAAATAATTGGTATAATGTATATTACATTTATTTGTTTTCAATGTTAAAGCAAATCCTGATACAGTAAGATAATAGTACATCATGCAACGAGCCTATAATGATAGTAATTAAGAAACGAGTATGGATATTTATGAAATGAGCGCAAGCGAGTTTCGTACTTTTCATACGAGCTTCTTAATTACCATTATAGGCGGGTTTCATACGATTTTTATGCTCGACCATATTTCTAACTTGAAATTATTCAGATGTATACATTTTTTTGTATCTGACAAGATCGGAAGTGACCTTGTTCTAGGTCGTGAATTGTGAGATGTGCGCAGACGCGAAAGTATTGATTTTTTGCGAGGAACAATAATGTCATTGACCTTGATATAATCCCGTTAAACTTGATATAACCTTGATAATTGAATTCGACATTGAAAAGCGAGATGACAAATTAAATTTATTTGAATATTATTTACAATTAACGCTCATTATTATAGTAACAGAACATAACCTTCTGCGACAGTATTGGATTTCCAGCCTCCGTGACTTTTCGCTAATTTTCTTTCGATTGCATATCCGAGAATAATCGATACTTGCGGTTCTATAACGGTACAAAGCTGACTTGCTATTGGCTGAACACCTGTAAGCTGAGTTGTCATTGGCTGAAAACACCTGTACTTTAATGAGTAGGTGTACTTTAATGACATGCATTAAAGGACTGCTACCAGGTGTATAATTACTACATTTCGGCACGGTCGAGCATAAAAACTATAGTACAAATTAACTAGTAAATAAAATTGTTATAGGGTAAACATTGGTAATTTCGTGGCAGTGGTTATTTCGTGATACTTCTTCTTTGCCATCTTGTGAACTAACCAATGGTGTTACGAGATCCAAATTTCCGCCAAGGGATTGCATATGTTGTCCAGTTTCCAGAAACATACAGCTAAGCTTTGTGTGACTATTGTAGTTGCTTCAGTGAGCTTTTATGTTTGGAGAGAGCAAGTTAGCGTCGACTTCTCAGGCATACAAATTTTGTGGATGTTTGTAATTACATTACAGGCTTAATACTAAAGGTAAGCATATGATATTTGGTACAAAGATGTATTGTATCTTCAAGAAATTTTAGGAAATGTTTTTGGAATTTTAGATACATCTGTAGTCGCCATATAGGCTTAGCTTCACTGATAGAAATCTTAGCTGTTTGAGGCGAAATTTTGTTGAGCATTAAGTGTTACAATTTTTAAAATAGTATAAAATGTATTCAATAGGAATTTTAGAAATCTGAAGTCAAGATGTGATAACAAAAAACAAAATGGAGACGCAATGGGTTCAGTGTAGCTTCTGTTTGATTTGTTATCATGCTAAGTGTCAATGGTAAGTGGTAGATGACTTACTTGCAAGAATTGTGACAGAAGATGGAACATGGCTCCACCATTTTGGACCGGAGATAGAGGCAGACAATGGAGTGGCATCATGCAAATTCACCAAAGAAATAGAAATTCAAAAGTACACCTTCGGCGGGAAACGTTATGGCTACTGTGTTTTTCGATTCGGAAGGACTCTTGCTTGTGGACATTATGCCACACAGAACCACCATTAATTCTGCCAGGTATGTTGCAACTCTCAAGAAACTTCAAGTTCGACTGAGTCGTGTTCGACGACATCGGGAGAAGCAGGATGTTCTGCTATTGCACGACAACGCACAACCATATGTCAGTCACAAGACCAGAGACCAGATCAGAAAATTCGGATAGACAACTCTGAAACATCCGCCTTACAGTCCTGAACTGGCGCTGTGCGATTACCATCTCTTTGGTAAACTGAAGAATCCCTTCACGGAACGAGGTTAGAAGATGACTCCCTTGTGCACGCTGCTAAAGAATGGCTCAGACGTGTTGGTCCAGACTTTTACCGTGCTGGTCTACAGGCCCTCGTTCCTAGGTTACGTAAGACAGTTGAAAGGGACAGGAATTATGTGGAAAAGTGACATTTTGTTCCTTAAGGATGCATCTACATTCTGTGAAAATAGCAAAGCTGTAGGATAAAAATATAATTTTTAAACAAATGTTATGCATTACTTTTGGAGTTACCCTAGTAATATAGGCTATAGTAAAGTCCGTAATAAAAGTGTTCACCCTTCCAGGGCAAAGATGATCCCTTTTCAACTTCAATTTTTACTTTGATTTCACTCTTATTATGTGTTGATATGTATTTCTATGTTTTCTTGCTATGAATATTTGACGGAATTACTATGTTTGAAGTCTTGTAACAATAAATGAGAAATTCATTTGACTTTAATGAACTTTTCCACAATTCTTCTACCTCTCACGAAATTATCAATGCAATATCACGAAATTACCAAGGTTATCACGAAATAGCCAACCTTTCAGCTTAAGTTGTAAAAGTGGCTTTTGACACATTTTCAAGAACGTATCCAATTTTTTATGTCTCCAGATTTATATAGCAAGTTATCGTCTTTTAGATGAAAAAATCGGAATAAGGATATATTTACACATTTGCATTTTAAATTAGTTTTCATGAAATTATCACGAAATTACGAAGTTAGTTTTTAAAAAACTACAAATAATGCCCATGGCTTGTCAGTATATCTTTTCATTCATAGTCTTCCTCCTATGTAATCGTGAAAACTTTGTAACTAATTCAACAGTTCATAGCATAAATACACGTCAAAAAAATGACTTTCATACTCCATCGGCAAGTCTATCGTGCTATCAAAAAGGAGTGCGTTATATGGCAGTAAAAATTTTTAATAGCCTCCCTATCGATATAAAAAATGAAACTCAAAACATAAAATTATTTAGGGCCAAATTAAAGAAGTACCTAATTTCTCACGCCTTCTATTCTGTAGGTGAATTCATGACATTCAATAACGCTTCATGAAATTGATACTAAAACTATGTGTTGTACTAGTAGACTATATTGTAAATCTCGTCTATATATATTTCATCTAGACTGAAATTATTTTTATAGCCAAATTAAAGAAGTATCTAATTTCTCACGCCTTCTATTCTGTAGGTGAATTCATGACATTCAATAACACTTCATGAAATTGATACTAAAAGTATGTGTTGTACTAGTAGACTATATTGTAAATCTCGTCTATATATATTTCATCTAGACTGAAATTATTTTTATAGCCAAATTAAAGAAGTACCTAATTTCTGACGCCTTCTGCTCTGTAGGTGAATTCATGACATTCAATAACACTTCATGAAATTGATACTAAAACTTTGTGTTGTACTAGTAGACTATATTGTAAATGTCGTCTATATATATTTCATCTAGACTGAAATTTATTTAGGGCCAAATTAAAGAAGTACCTAATTTCTCACGCCTTCTATTCTGTAGGTGAATTCATGACATTCAGTAACACTTCATGAAATTTGTACTAAACCTTTGTGTTGTACTAGTAGACTATATTGTAAATCTCGTCTATATATATTTCATCTAGACTGTGACTATAAATTAAGATTTTATAATAGTATTAAGTTTTTTGACTTGTTCCATATTCTAGCTGTAAGCATGTATGAATACCATGGAATGTTAATAAATACAATACAATACAATACCAATGTTTACCCTAAACTTCCATTTCACTGTACTTTTGTATTCAAAATCTGTGTAGGCTTATTATAATTATGCAAAAAATATTGAATGAATTTTTAATTTCCATCCACAAAGCATACTTGAAGCTTTTTTCCTTTTATAATTTATTTAAAATCGTTATACTCAGTTCTAAATTAAAAATGACCTCTTTCCGTTAGTAGGCATGGCGTGGAGATAGAGACAAGTTGGGCTGGACGTGAATACCGGCACCATTTGCACTGCTCTACTCAGCGTGCCAGCCCCATCCTTCCCACGAGAATCAGGCGAGATAATGTAATTAAACTCCAGTCACAAAGCATTAAGTAATCCGTGTAGTAGTATTGGAGCGGAGCGACTGCATACATCAGCGCCACCGAGCAGAATAAGAACACAACACGAAATCGACCGTGAAATACTTCTTAAAGGACCCTTATTATAGTAATATAAGTTACAAGAGCGGTATGTTGACGTTTTCATGTTCGAGGAAAAGATTGAAAAAGCGAAACGTAGTTGAGCTTTTTTAATTTCCGAGAATTGAAAGAAAACATACCGCTCGTGAATAGTACATTATTTTGTGCGAAGATCGTTTATTACATACCTAAAAGACGAATTTCTAATTAGTTGCAACGAAATCTCCATGTAGGTTTCTGCTTAATGACGGCAACTTCGGAAAACCAAAACACCTTTCTTCAACATTGTTGCTATAAAATGTTTTCTGTGTTTACTATACTCCAGCAGGCCGTAATATACGTCTGTCTTTTTTTTCCCCCAGTCTATAAATGCGAACTTAAAACAAACGGTAAAGTTATGTAATGATTTATTTTTCATTTTAATATTTTAACAATATTATTTATATAACATATTGCAGTAATAACATCGGCATCTGGAATCTTGTTGATTTTTTCACGGCTTCCTTAATGTTAATTGTATCAGGAATGCAATAATTTTCGTGGAGTAGTAGACTTTACTTAATTTTTGCAAATATTTAAAAACAATAATTAACATTGCAATTTAGGTGAAATTGCAGTGGTAAGTTTCCAATTTATAATTATCACTATGTTAAACGTCTCTAAAAATAATATGTTAAAAGCCTAAATCAGTACAGTGAATGTCGCGCTTAAGCGGTAAGAAGAGGGAAATTGTTATGTGTGTTACGTTGGGAATACTGAATGTGGTATTTCACACTTACCGCGCATTGGTTCTGTGCGGAAAACAAGCAAATACGCACGATCTCGCACAAAGAATTTTTCCCCTCAAAGCCATATACTTTTCGTGTTTAGTGTTCTGATTTTCTATCATCATAATCATCATCATCATCAACAACACGGCATGGGCCTATCGACCCGTTCCGTCCCCAATTAGAACTGTTGCCTCCATCGAAGTCTCGGACGACCCACATCTTTTCTGCCTTCTGGACGATATTGTAAAGCTATCTTTGGGAAACGCTCTTCCTCCATCCTATCTAGGTGGTGCATCCATTTACTCTGACTATTACACTCTTACTACGTCATACTACGTTTGACCAATAAAACGGTACGAATGGACGTATTTCAACCAATCATGACTGCTTATCGCACAATTTTATCGCGTCCCTAGCATTTGTTTAATTTAATCGCGTCCCTAGCATTTGTTTCTTTGTTTGCCAACATTTGAAACTGCGCTGGTCTGGACGTCAATATATATATATATATATATATATATATATATATATATATATATATATATAAAATTACAAACCACTCCAGTTGATGCACAGCAGTTTCAAATATGACTCGCATTGGCAATCAAGAACAAGAATTAATAAAAATCACTGATCATACCTATGCAACTTCTGTAATCCGATTTACAAATAAATGAAGAGCACCATTCGGAAATGCTGAATAAGTTGAATACACCATGTAGGCCTAAATCAACGAGTTCCACTTCTATTACGCACACGTCCAATATAACGTCAATTGAACCACCAACCACATACAAATTTGAAAATTGTACATTCAATAATTATTCCTTTTAAAATTACTCATGTTTATTTTTTATGTCATCGTCGTTAATTAAAACTTTTCTAACACTTGTGTATATTAGTTAGGTTATGTTATAGCTTCTGCTATATGATATTATGGAAAGTCACGTATCAGAGATTGTTTAATATTAAGATTTATTAAAAATCATCTGTCAAGTGACGATTACTGGGATTCGGATAATTGAAGTGGAATATTGCATTTTAATAAAAATGAAACTGAATCAACAAAGCCTTCTTGACTAGTAACATTGCCATCGTGTATAATAGATCGAGAACTTCTCGACGAGAAGACATTGCTCACTACTACCATCTAGCATGCATCTAGTGTAATATTTGTAATGTTGAGATGGTACAATAATACATTTGAAGACAGTTGTATTTTCGTAAGTCAATTAATATTTTATTGTATTGGAGTACTTCGTTGCTTCTAATCTTTATATTGTGACAGCGACGTGAGATTCGAACTCACGACCAGCGTCCCGCAAGAGAGAAGATCGCGCGGAGCACTTTGGGTTGGCGCGCGGCGGAGAGGGGAAAGGGCCAACGCGGCGAGAGAGTGGAGAGAGAGTGCGCGCGCATCTGGTGTTGGTAGAGAGGAGAAGGCTCTGGATTTTTCTGGAGTGCCATCTCTAGAGACGCGTGGAACTTTCGAGGCTACGTAGCTGTGGTTATAAATTAAGGACGCGAAGGAACGGCAGCAGTTTTCAGTTGATTAGTCAGCCAGTCAGTGAGAAAGCCAGAGCAAGCAAGCCAGTCTTGTGTACCGGAGTTCGACTCGAGTGTGCGTCCGCATCTGCGTCAGCATCCGAAGGCCTGAGTTCGAGTGCAGTGGACCGCAGTTGGAGGGACCTGAGTTCGAGTACAGTGAACTGTCTCTGGAGATCTGTGGTTCGAGATACTGTGAACTCGAGTGACTGAGCTAGAAGAACTGATAATTCTGATTTGTAAATAGTGCTTTGTAAATATTAGTTAAGATTAACAGTTCATTGTTGTTCGTACTAGTCCAAGTAAATTGTCATTGTCGTCGGTGGAGTGCTATAACGAATACTGTATTAAGTGAAAATCCAATTGTTGACGAGAGCGTTTAAGGCGAATTGTAGAAAGGAATTATTGTTGTGGCGAATAAATTACATTGTTGTTACTAATAAAATTCACAATATACTTTCTTTTAATAGTGTAATAGTCAATTAAATCCCACTAGAGTTTTGATTTTCTCTAGATAAATCAAAACGTCTAGTGAGATTACTGTTGATAATCCTTCACGAGTTGATTTAGTTCTTCTGTCTGTAGTTCATTTCAGATCTCATCGTTCCTCATATGTTCAAGTCGTCAAATTCCTGCTACTGATTGCAGATACCTCATCTCAGAGGCTTCAAGCTGTCTTTTGTCTTCTTTTGTTAATGTCCAAGTTTCTGCACCGTATAGGAGTATTGGTATTGCAACTGATTTATACAACTTCATGTGTATATCTTTCCTTACTTAGTTTCCTAAGGACCTCCTTAAAGTTCCACATATCCATTGATATTTATGCGGCTTTTCTTCCATGTCCATTTTTGTCTGATTGATTACCCTACAAGCTAAATACACTCAGGGACAAAAAAAACCGGACACTTCTATATTTGCTTGCATTTTGTTGCCAATTATTTCAAAATGAAACAAAACCCATTTAAACAAAATAATGTTTCATTTAGCACCTTATACGACAACATTTGAAAAAAAAATCTCTGATGAGAAAATTAAAACGGGCATATAACTATGGCATCATTTGGTCTAACTGTTTTTTCATTTTATGGTGCCTTAAACATTAAAAACTCTTTTTAGTAACGGGTATTACCCCCTCTGGCTTGAATAACTGCATCCATACGTCTTGGCATGCTCTCAATTTGGTTAGCAATGTCTTCTTGAGGAATAAGTTCCCATTCTTCGCCAAGTGCTCGCCTCAACTCTTGTAACGATTCTGGTCTCGGTCGTCTATTCTTAACACGCCGTCCCAGCATGCCCCACACGTGTTCAATTGGGTTCATGTCTGGACTCCTTGCTGGCCATGGAAAAACATGGATTCCCACTTCTTGGAGATAATCTCCGACCGCATGGGCAATATGCGGCCGTGCATTATCATGCATTAAAACAAAATTATCGCCTACAAATTGGCCAAATGGCACAACATGATCAGCCAAACATTCATTTATATACATATCAGCTGTTAGTCTGCCATTTTCAACAAAAACCAACTCTGTACGAGCATCCGTACACACTCCTGCCCAAACCATCACTCCACCACTTCCATACGGCACATTTTCGGAAATGCAACACTGTGAAAATCGTTCTCCCCTCCATCTCCAAACTCTTTCACGTCCATCAGGTGAGCACAGATTGAAGCAGGACTCATCTGTGAACAGAACACAGCTCCACTGTCCATTTCTCCAATCCCTGTGATCATTTGCAAAACGCAGTCGTTCAACTCGATGCATCCTGAGAAGTCTGGGACCAGTTGCAGGTCTACTTGATATCAGTCCACTTGCTTTCAACCTCCTTCTAACTGTTTTGGCCGAAATTGGGCGTCCATGCATGTTAACAAATTGCTGGGCTACACTAGTAGCTGGCAGGTTGCGCTCCCTAAGAACTCTCAACACCATATACCTGTCTTCATTTGGATTTGTAGCTCTTGGACGACCCGAATCTGGTCTTCTGGTATATTCTAGGGTCTCTCTATACCGTTTTGTGGCATCATGGGTTGTGCTTCTAGCCATATTCATAACATTTGCAATGTAACGTACACTGCGTCCATCATCGTAAAGGGCTACAGCTCGAGCCACATCTTCAGGTCGCATCTTGTTTTAAGACAAATGTTACAACCCCACTTAAACTCAGAAAATGTAAAAATAAAGAAATAACGAATTATAACGATAATGAAGCACAAAATGGTTGAGACAAAATTGTTATAGCTGAGACTCCGAAAGCAAAATTGGAATATTTGGTTGTAATGGCTTGTTTATAAAACAAAAAACAATCAACAATGTATACACGTCTCCATAACAACAGATGGCTACCATAATATTGTATGAGAAGATAATGTTTTGCAAAATACCAGCAAATATTAAAGTGTCCGGTTTTTTTTGTCCCTGAGTGTATTTAAAATCACGTACTTGCTCAATAATTTTTTAATCTATTACAATTTTTGACCTTTCATGTTGTTTACCTTTAAAGGTCATTGCTTTTGTTTTTGAATTTGAAATTGTAATGCTTTGTTATTTGGAATAATATATGTGCAGCGTTTTGCAGATGGTTTTCAGAATCTGATATCACGACTTGGTCGTCCAGAAATAGTAGACAGTTCAAATTCGATGTGTTTACTCTAAAATTATAATTTAAAACATTCAGCCATGTTTCAATCGCATCGTCCAAATATATATTAAATAATATCGGGGACAATGGGCAACATGTCTTACACCGCCATTAATATTTGCCATTTATTTTCCTCTGATTTTCTATCTCATAACTAAATCGAGAAAAGTCACAGTCAATTATTATGGGCCATTCACGTTTGTTAAGCACTATTACTTACTTACAAATGGCTTTTAAGGAACCCGAAGGTTCATTGCCGCCCTCACATAAGCCCGCCAGCGGTCCCTATCCTGTGCAAGATTAATCCAGTCTCTATCATCATATCCCACCTCCCTCAAATCCATTTTAATATTATCTTCCCATCTACATCTCGGCCTCCCTAAAGGTCTTTTTCCCTCCGGTCTCCCAACTAACACTCTATATGCATTTCTGGATTCGCCCATACGTGCTACATGCCCTGCCCATCTCAAACGTCTGGATTTAATGTTCCTAATTATGTCAGGTGAAGAATACAATGCGTGCAGTTCTGTGTTGTGTAACTTTCTCCATTCTCCTGTAACTTCATCCCGCTTAGCCCCAAATATTTTCCTAAGCACCTTATTCTCAAACACCCTGAACCTATGTTCCTCTCTCAGAGTGAGAGTCCAAGTTTCACAACCATACAGAAGAACCGGTAATATAACTGTTTTATAAATTCTAACTTTCATATTTTTGGACAGCAGACTGGATGATAAAAGCTTCTCAACCGAATAATAATACGCATTTCCCATATTTATTCTGCGTTTAATTTCCTCCCGAGTGTCATTTATATTCGTTACTGTTGCTCCAAGATATTTGAATTTTTCCACCTTTTCGAAGGATAAATCTCCAATTTTTATATTTCCATTTCGTACAATATTCTGGTCACGACACATAATCATATACTTTGTCTTTTCGGGATTTACTTCCAAACCGATCGCTCTACTTGCTTCAAGTAAAATTTCCGTGTTTCCCTAATCGTTTCTGTATTTTCTCCTAACACATTCACGTCATCTGCATAGACAAGAAGCTGATGTAACCCGTTCAATTCCAAACCCTGCCTGTTATCCTAATGGCATATTCTAGAGCGAAGTTAAAAAGTAAAGGTGATAGTGCATCCCCCTGCTTTAGCCCGCAGTGAATTGGAAAAGCATCAGATAGAAACTGACCTACACGGACTCTGCTGTATGTTTCACTGAGACACATTTTAATTAATCGAACTAGTTTGTTGGGAATACCAAATTCAATAAGAATATCATATAATACTTCCCTCTTAACCGAGTCATATGCCTTTTTGAAATCTATGAATAACTGATGTACTGTACCCTTATACTCCCATTTTTTCTCCATTATCTGTCGAATACAAAAAATCTGATCAATAGTCGATCTATTACGCCGAAAACCGCACTGATGATCCCCAATAATTTCATCTACGTACGGAATTACTATACCAAATTTGTCCCCGATTAAAATATATGGCACCTAAATTCCGTTCAGAAAATCAGTAAAGAATCTAGTTCGAGTTCGTCATTTTTCCGTTATTATATGCTTATTTAAGTTGTATTAAATCTCGCTAGTGGTTTTATATTTTATTTTATGTCTTAATATTTATTTTATTATTGTAAATATTTTGTTTTATCACTGTTATTATGATTATGATTATTATTATTATTATTATTATTATTATTATTATTGTTATTAATGAATTATTTTGTATTACATTCTTTGTATTATTTCTGTCACGATTATTTTATAATTATTATTATTATTATTATTATTATTATTATTATTATTATTATTATTATTACTGTCATTTATATCATCAGCATTATTATTTGAACCCTGCAAAATTTATGTAGACTACTGGACTGTACCCGAGCACGAGCATATGCTGATTTCGGGTATCTATTCATAGGCCTATGTATTCAATTCAAATGTAAATTATAAATAAATTTGTAAATTATGTCTCGTGACGAGTTATTTATATGGATAAAAGTTTAAATTGGAACATTCAAGTTGCAGAAACCTACAAAAAAATATTCTCATTAATCCACTCGTTTAGGCGATTGAAAAATTTTCTATCCTTTTCCATGAAAAAAATGTTAGTGCAAACACTCGAGATGCCCCACTTCGATTACTGTGATATTCTGCTTACTGACCTAAGCGTTACTTCGGCGCAAAGACTACAACGTGTTCATAATATGTGCGCCCGTTTCGTCTGCAATATTCGCCGGGATGATCACGTAACACCATCCCTCGAAATGTTGTCCTGGCTCCGTCTACAAGATCGTAGGAAAATCCACTGTCTTTCCTTTCTCTTTCACATATTGCATTTCTCCACTCCTGTCTATCTTGCGTCTCGTTTTCAAAATTTATCCACCCATCATAACCTAGACACACGATCACAACACTCCTCAATATTATCCATTCCCTCCCACCGAACATTCTCATATTCATCTTCTTTCACTGTGGCTGTTACTCGGCTTTGGAATTCCCTACCGAGTAATGTCAGGGACTGTCAGACATCAAACCAATTTAAGAACAGACTAACGAAATATTTTTCTAACAATTCTTGTTAACAATAATAGCTCTTTCAGGTTTCTCAATATTTAATGTTTATATATATCACAGATAAATATCTAAATTATATCATCATTATTAGTATTATTATTATTATTATTATTATTACTATTATTATTATTAGTATTATAACTATTTCTTACCAATGTTTATTATTGTCACACTAACATTACTTATCCAACTTTCATCATTTACTTTAATGTTGTTTTATGGTCTAGATATTAATGTAATAACTATATAACCAATTGTATTCAATTAGAATTAGAGTCTGGCTGGGCGGAAGAGAAGGCCTACTGGCCTTATGTCTGCCAGATTAAATAAATAAATTATTATTATTATTATTATTATTATTATTATTATTTTTAGGCAAAGAATGTGAAATTATAACAAATATTTTTCTATATTTTCCCATCTTATTACATCCCCCACGGACAACAACACTGACAGTATTAATTAATCCTGGAGTGGGCGCGTTTGTCTTTTGTCACACGAGCTGACGCGCTGTGTTGTTAGTACACTTCTACGTAAAATTGTGTTCCATTTACAGTGGATCGAGGGAAGAATCCTGATTTTTTCTATGATTGAAAATTTAAGATACTCTTCATTTAGTTTTGAATTTCATATTGAAATATCAAAGTCTGGAAGGTATTTTACATGCCAGTAAATCTAGTGACATGAGCTTTTCGCATTTAAACATTAAATGCCATCGACCTGGGCCGGGATCGAACCCGCAACTCAGTGTTCACAAAATACTAATTCATGTTAGTGAAGTGATTAAATTAGCCACCCACCGAATGTAGCGCCGTCTGAAGAAGCGGAGGAGGTGAGAAAGTGAAATAAGTTAGTAAAACTATACAGTACAGCGAGATTCATGCAAGTTTTAACCTTTAAATTGCCACTGTATCCTATAGGATACAACAGGTTAATAGGCTATATGCTATAATTTTAATAGAACATTAGAAAAAAAATTCGTAGGAAAATTAAAATTTCACAATACCGTACTATAATATTGTATAACATATAAAATATGGACATTGAGAGAGTTGTTTTCTTTACGGTCCGACAAGGTTTAATAAACTAGTGTGAGAAATGAAGATTTGTTAATTTAAGATTTGACTACTCATTTGTAGAGACCGGATTCTTATGTAATTACATACTGCATTCATTTACTTGTAGACTACTGAAAATGACAAAGTCGGCTATTTGTGGGTCTGATATGGTTATAGCTGAGTTTCATTTTACATATTTTGACATATTCTTAGTAATATTACATATTTTACATATTATGTAAAGAATGTAACATTTTTATACATATCTAGGCAATTATTGAGTTTTTATTTTTTTATTAAATTCTTTTCATTTTTCAGAGTAAATTATTGAATTCTTTTTTCTTATATACTTGGACATATATGTCTTAATGTTCCTGTCCCATTACTCCAATTGGAGCGCCGTATTTTGTTCTGACTATAGTACACGATACTGGTAAAAAGGGAGGGCCCGAAACTGACGTTATGTTTTGTTCACAAATATATAAAATATTTCAATTTCTAAAGCTAACTTAAGAGAATAGTTCTTTTATAAATAAAGAAACAAACATAAAACTATGGATTCCAACTCTTTGTCTGTAAAACATAGTAGTCCGGAATGCCTCAACTCTATACATTTGCCCTAATGTTTTCTCAGAATCTGGGATGGTAAGTTGTGCCGGTCACTTAACTGTGTTACAAATTGAAAGTAGGCTATTAATAATAATATGAGAATTGCGCACAAATGTGCAATTACGAGAAGGGTGTCACTGTTCACTAGCGTAAAGTAGGCTATTAGGGAGGGGTTTGGGTTGGATGTCAGGCAAATCAAAATGCCATTATATGTGTCAGAGAAAAATACTTTTGAGGGAAATCTTAAGGGTATATGTACGTGAACGACCTCAAATATTATCAGAAAATGCAGGCCCTAAATTTCTAAAATTTTATAAGAAAATGAAATCACAATTGGACAAGCATTACAAGGTACCACAACAAGACTTACTAGAACTTAAATATCTGATAAAAGTATAAAAAAGATTGCTAATAATATTTTTCAAACCAGTTTGTCAAAGTATGGAAAAAAAAATCTGCAGTTACATCATTTGGTAACCGTAACATTGTTGTAGTCTCTCTGACATCTTTAATATTTTTCCTGCATGTAATAAATAATTATTTCAGAAAAGTGGACTGCTGTCGGACATGTAGATTTGTTTACTTTAATACAATTAATTTTTTATTTGTCCTATATATAGTATATTAAAATTTACATAATGTTTCGTGACCTAATTTTTCTATTTTCAAAGGAATGGGCATTATTGTAGTCTATCTTTCGCATAAATGCATGTTAAATCAGTGTAAAAAATTTCAGAATTCTGTCTCTAATGGTTGTGAGGTTATGAAATAATGGGTAAAAATTTTGAAATTTTGGAATATTTAATTTAAAGTAAAAAGTGAATTGTAAAAAAAATTATTATTAATTTTTTATACTTTTATCAGATATTTAAGTTCTAATAAGTCTTGTTGTGGTACCTTGTAATTTTTGTCTAATTGTGAGTTCATTTCCTTATAAAATTTTAGAAATTTAGGGCCTGTATTTTCTGATAATATTTGTGGTCGTTCACGTACATATACCCTTAAGGAACAAGAAAATAAAGCATAAATTGTGGCAGAGACAAGTTGTATTTGCAAACTATACAATGAGGTGGAAATGGCAAGTCACTTTCCAGGCTATATCCTCCCATTTCAACTGACCAGTTAAATTGTGACGACGTTTTTGTGAATTTAATGCATTAATAAATAGTGACTTTTAATTACATATTTTATTAATACTACATATTAAATTACATATTTCCCCGATATTTACTACATTTTTATGTACATATTTTGCACTTTCATATTACATAAAAATCCTGTGCCTACTCATCTGACATCCACTTGTAACATTCTTGCACTCAACTGCTGCATTGTATTATTTTTCCCATCGTCAGGCTCGTCTCTTCCCCTCGCTCCTCATGGTCATCGTTTGTTCTTTGCAGCCCTCAATTTCCCACAATAACCTCTCAACAGCTTCTCTACAATTCACAAATAATAGCCTTCACAGCCTCACGAATGAACGAGCAACTGCCACGTTGTACTAATTGCACACGAGATTTGTATGAATGCAATCCTATATTGAACGATAATTATATGAAGAAAAATTGACATTGATAAATGTATGCCGACGTTTTAAGACCTTAGGTATGAACAACGAACTAGAATAATTGTATTAAATTTCTTATCTTAAAATATGAACATAACAGGTAATGCGACGGTAGGACTTTTAATTATGTCTAAAGGCTCCGGGAACTAAGAGTTTCCCCTTTTTTTTTTTTAAGTGAAGTGAATTTTAATGGCAGGCAGAGTAACTATCTCATGCCCCCATGTTTTAAATTGCTTCCAGTGCACTTCATTAGAACCAGGTACCCAGCTTCGAAGCCGTTAGCCCTGTGAACTTACAATATATTTATGTTCCCCTATTATCATAATTCAGGGTTGTTATCTAAGAAATTGGCAAGTTCTTTGTGATAGGAGAAGAGAAAGAGTGGGGGAAGGGAAGTGGTCCGTGGCCCATTTCTTTTAGGGCTCATCCCGACATTTGCCTTATTGCTCAAGGGAAACCACGGAAAAACCTAGAGCAGGATGAGATGTCGTGCTGACGACAAGCCAATTGGCTATAGTGGGGTCGGAATGTGTTGAGGTGGGAGGTTTTAGTTTAATCATTATTCAAAGTACAAATACATTAAAGGTACATAAAAATTGTTTACAATAAGAACAATGCATCTATGCTGCCAATAACGAGATGACCCTGAAACAGAGAAATAACATTACTAGTGCATTCGTTTGGTGACTTCTATTTATACAGCAACTGCAGACAGGTAGCAAGTGAAAAAATCGAAGGTCGTTTGTGCGCTATTTCTTATACAGGGACATTATTTTATTTTTACTTCAATTTTTATTGTACCTGAGTTTTTGAATGTACTTCACTCCCACCCCTTCTACTAGTAAACTTCCAATCGTCCTCCACACAGAATCAAGGCCGCGTATGCAGTCAAAGTGCCTTATTATGATACTAAACAGTACTGAGTTAGTGAGTATAGTACGTTCCATAAATATATTCGCGTTTTTCAGTGATAAAGAGTTTTCAATATTGAATCATATTTTCGTACAGGTACTGTCTTCCGATTTTCCCCAACTACTTCTGTTCGCCCCTCTGTAGACCTAAAGGCTAGTGGCTGGGCTGTCTTAGCTCTTTTCTGAAAACATTCATTTCTGATAATAATTGGGCGTCTGCGTAATATTATGCAACTGTTTAAAATAACTTAAATAAAAGGATCGCCTTCCTTTCTATGACCCTGTGACGTAACTCGTAACTACTTGGATGGAAAGTAGATAGCATATATAAGTAATTTTATCTTTTCGGACAGGGCAGAAGTGAAGATTGAATTTACAGTTTGTCAGGTAATCTTTTATAGATTAAGTATAGAATTATTTCCACATGAGTTACTAGTACGAAGAACGAAACTGGTAATTGGAATTAGGTACAATAGTCTATAGTGCGATAATATGCACAAAAGAACTGAAGTCTGTATCGAAATTAACGGCCACTATTTTAAAAAGTGTGTTTAAATATCCATATTATGATTATTTTTAATTTAACTTCATTCTCTAAATTGTACGCTAAAGTGCTGTAGACAGTATAATATACACTACATAATTAATACGTCCACATGGATAGCTCAGTTCATGAGTAAAAACACTCATTGTTAATACTGTACTGTATTTTGATTAAACAAAAACCGAATGAAAATTATCAAACTCAAAATCGCGATATTTCTTACTTTACGTGAAGGGATGAACTACTTTTCTTCCCTCCTATACCTAGTAAAGTGATTTGTTTGTATTTTACGGCAGTATCATCGAACTCCAGTCGTGGAAGGGGGTAGGAAAGGTATAGCCAGGTTAATATCAGAAATGTTAGTAAAAATAAAATGATATCTCTGTACATTCCTACCATAATCCTTGAAGTGAGAAGTTTCTATTAAAATATTAAAGCAATTCTTCTTCATTTGTAAACTTTAATCTGAAAATAGGCCTAAAATTGTTTAATGAAATGAGGTGAATGTAACGGGTTTATCTTGATGTAAAATCTTTAGAAATAATACAGAAAAATATGATTTTCATACCCTCAGACTCTTTTTGCATCCAGATGGTCTTCTAGGTACTATGTAATAAAAATGGTTAATATTTAACTTTATGAATTTTACATTAAAACCTTTTGACCTCTCGGAAAGAAACGCGTATCCTTTCTCGGAGATCTATTGAGCTCAACGCGGGGGTATTAAAACATCTTAACTACAGAATACAGAATACAGTTCGCTACAAAAGAGAATTTACATTATCGATTCAGTCAAGTCTTTCAAAGTAGTCATACAGTGACAACAACACGGGCGCAGACCTCGCAAACTGGGAAGTTGCTGTTTGTGTTCCAATATTGCATTATGTGCATGTTGTGGACATCAAAGGCTAATCGAATTTGTCAGAGCTCGTAAAGCAGCAGTCACCAAAGAGCGCTCCTTTTTTGTAAAGTGGTTCCTTCTTTTTCCAAAAGAGTTTTTTATATGTAACTTGTGTCTCGACCCAAATGGATACTGAAGGCTCCACTCTATGAAACCTATGAACGTCGTCCCACGTACTCAAAAAATTCTTCACATATAAGGCACGGAATAATAAGTCTCAAACGAAATGAACCAGAAACTTCCACTTCACTAAAAGGATCTTTCGATGTCGATACGACTTCAAACTTCAACGTTTCAACATTAAACATCACAGGGTGAAATTTTATTAGGATATTATATTATAATGTTCGCTATACTGGAGAATTACCACTCATCCTGCCTAAGGTTTTTCCGTGGTTTTCCTAAGGCGCTAAGACAAATGTCGGGATGAGCCCTAAAAGAAATGGGCCACGGACCTGCACTCATATCCCCATGAATCTCCCTAATTAACTCTAAATTAATTAACAATTACATCTCTCCTCCCCCTTCGTAATTGAGCCATCATATAGCCAAATGGCTGGTCTCGAAATTGAGACGATTCAACAAGGCTCATGACAACAATCACCTCCTACATAATAGTCAAATTGGCTAGTCTCTTATATGAGACAACTCATCCTGCCCAAGGTATTCCGTGGTTTTCCTCAGGCGTAAGACAAATGTCGGGATGAGCCTTATAAGAAATGGGCCACGGACCTATATGCCCTTCCCCATATATATTCCCCTTTATTATGTCCTAGTTCAGAACCTATAAATTGTCTATTAAATATACGAGGTCACTCAATTAGTCGCAATTTGAAAGGACAGGGACCTCTCAAATTGCAGATTTAGATTTCACGGCGCTTCTTCCGATGGCCTTCACATGCTTTGTCATCGAACAACAGATGACAGCGTCTTGCCATCCTAACGGCAAACACCAGCCAGCTCTTCCTCTTCCCGTTCCGTGATCACTTGATCAAATCTCAGTCCCCCTCGCGTATGTGGTACCTAAGAGGTTACGTCCAATTTCGGCTTCCCCTTCAAAATTTTCTAGAGTTCTTTCAGTGGAGCAGCGTAACCCGGAGTGAGACTAGTGGCCAACAGGCTTGGAGCTCACATATTTAGTTTTGTACAGCCCCCAACTCCTTGCAAGGACGCGTTTTGCGTACCTTTTAAAATTTTTCCTCCCAATTCTCTTTCGATTTTTCGAGATTTTTTTTTTCGAGAATTAGCACGGTAGCTTTGAACCGTGGCGTTACGTTTACCACCAAATTTAACTACATACACAATGTTGCCAACATAAGAACATGATTTTGGTCTGTGGTGTCGTTAGAAGGAGAAATTTATTCCTTTTTCTCTCTACCTCCTTCGTTGTGAACATTACTGAGAGATAGCACCACTGTTACTCTCATCTATTGTAATGATTTTTCCCTGGACCACCAATTTGCTTGGACGAATTTCTACATAGAAGATTAAGACAGATCTTACAAGCGATCTCCAGTTACTAACAGTATGGTCGCAGTCTAGTATATACAGTCACGAAGCTTGAGTTGTGAGAGTGCTAGAAACAATAGACTGTGCCGGTAGTATTTCGCATTGTTTGTAATGAGGCGATATTAGCGATCCTAGTGGTGAGCAACTATATAATTTTTGCATATTTACCACGTATTGAGCTTCGCGACTGTATATACTAGACTGTGGTATGGTCATCAAAATTGTGTGTTCATTTTATGTCGAACTAAAATCTCTCTCGCATTTTCTTTTGTTTCATCACGGCCAAATGGATTTATTTCTTCGGTATCGATGTTTCTAGTCGGTCATGGTCTTTATGAAAGTTTTTGTTTCGTAATATTGATAGACGGTAATGTGATTAAAGCGGTGAATAATTTCATGGCCCCTAAAAGTTTTTTTTTTTTTTCGTAAAAGGTTAGGTATTTCCTCTAAGTCACAGATAAAACTGCAACGTGGTCATAATTATGCACTTAATGCTTTGGTGAACATTAACCGGAAATTTACTTTCCGTTATTTAAATGATATTCCGTGAACCACACCTTTTCCCTCTTTATTTCGTTGTCATAACCTACTTTAAGATCTTACTACATAAGCATTATCGTTTAGTGCATTCAAAACATCGTCGTTGTACTGCATAAATCTTGCACTTGACTAACAGAGTGATTTATTTAAGAATACAGTCGCGAATTTTACTGCCACCATTTCGATTGTCTTCTGTTTGACACGGCTCGGTACGGCCCGGTGACTAGTGGCCAGCGAGCAACGTCGACTATCGACATTGCTCTGCCGTGGCTATTATCCAGTTGTTCTCTTTGTTTCATATTTTCATTTCTGACTGATTTTTAATGTCACAATTTTACATTATTTACCGTCACATATAGCGCTTACATAATATTAAAGAGAAGTAAGTATTCAGGAGAGTGATGGGTGAAATTTCTATTTTCTACACTTTCCAAGCTACGTCCTTAATTTTCTGTACACATAAACACGGTGTGATAGATAACGATGTGATGAAGTTTCATTTCTGTAAGTCAAATAGTTTCTGAATTATTAAGAAAAATATTTTGAAAAATTTGCATATTTCAAAATGAATATTTTTATAATCACTGCATACCTAATAATACAAATTTTCCATTGCCACTATAAATACTTCATTTTTAATTTCATAAAGTATTCATTTAATCACAAAAATCCTCCTCTACTCTATTTTGTTAACCTCAGTGTATAGAACATGTAGTAAAAAGTTCATCTTCCTGGCGTAAAAATTGTAAGAGAATTTAAACTTTGAACTTGACGAAATGTGCTGAAAAAAAGTGTGAGAAAAAAGCTTCGATTTAAATTCATTTGTAATTAATAACTATAAAACAATAGCTATCCCATTTTCTTTCAATAATAAAGGTAATAAACCAATTTCATCTATACTACAAATTGAAATGCATAATTCTGATTGTTCCGATACAAATTGCAATTGTTCAGTTATTAACGAATTTAATGA
The DNA here is from genome assembly GCF_040183065.1 of Periplaneta americana. Taxonomy (NCBI): domain Eukaryota; kingdom Metazoa; phylum Arthropoda; class Insecta; order Blattodea; family Blattidae; genus Periplaneta; species Periplaneta americana. The sequence continues at coordinate 220,443,548 of NC_091117.1, forward strand.
GGTTCGATACTTAGGTATAGGCCTAATTATTGATAATCAGTCATTATATTTGTAATAAATTACGTAAAACATTATGTTACTTTCTTATTCCAAGAAATATTTTGTCACTTAACTGTTTACGTGTAATTTATTTAACACTATTTCAATCTATATTTATGTATAATGGTATTATAGGCTGGGGTGGAACTTATAAATCCAACCTTTATCCGTTAATTTTACTACAGAAAAAAAAATATTAAAAATTTGTTTAAAAAAGTAGAAAGATTACCCAACTGAATTGTTGTTTAAACTTTTCAAAGTTTTCAACATTAAACAAATGTATTATTTTATTTTATTAAAATATTTTCATAGAAATTTTAATAACTTTAAAAGGTATATACATAAATATAGAACTAAAAATATGAATTCTCTGCGTTTGTGTGAACCAAAATGTAAAACCAATGCAGCTTTTTATCATAGCATGAGTCAAGGTCCCAGATTATTAAGCAAATTTTATTCCAATAATATTTCAACCGCGAATCCTCTCCAAATTAATAAAACAAATTTGTATTGGATTTACAGTTTGGGTTTAAACATATTAAACACTATTTAATTTGTGTTCACTCTCAATTTTAATTTTATTTTTGTCTGTATTGGAATCCCCTCCTGAGCACGAGTCTTACTCATTCAGGAGTGGGCTAGTTTATCTTCCATTGTATTTATTAATTTCTATTCATTTCAAACTTACTAGCAATAAAAATAAATAAATAAATAAATACATAAAAGTAAATAAATAAATATAAATATATATATATAAATAAATAAATAAAAATAAATAAGTAAATGAATAAGTAAATAAAAATAAATAAAGAAATAAATAAAAATAAGTAAATAAATAAATAAAAATAAATAAATAAAAATAAATAATAAATAAATGAATAAATAAATAAATAGAAATTAATGAATAAAAATAAATAAATAAAAATAAATAAATACAATAAATAAATAAAAATTAATAAATAAATACAATTAAATAAATAAAAATAAATAAATAAATAAAAATAAATAAATAAATAAAAATAAATAAATAAATAAAAATAAATGAATAAAAATAAATAAATAAATATATAAAATATATAAATAAATAAATAAAAATAAATAATTAAATAAATGAATAAGTAAATAAAAATAAATAAAGAAATAAATAAATAAATAAAAATAAACAAAGAAATAAATAGAAATAAATAAATAAATAAAAATAAAGAAATAAACAAATAAAAATAAATGAATAAAAATAAATAAATAAATGAAAATAAATGAATAAATAAATAAAAATAAGTAAATAAATAAATAAAAATAAATAAATAAATAAAAATTAATAAATAAATAAAAATAAATAAATCAATAAAAATAAAAGTAAATAAATAAATATATAAAAATAAATAAAGAAAGAAATAAAAATAAATAACTAAATAAATAAATAAAAATAAATGAAGAAAGAAATAAAAATAAATAACTAAATAAATAAATAAAAATAAATGAATGAAAATAAATAAATAAATATATAAAATATATAAATAAATAAATAAAAATAAATAAATAAATGAATAAGTAAATAAAAATAAATAAAGAAATAAATAAATAAAAATAAATAAAGAAATAAATATAAATAAATAAATAAATAAAAATAAATAAATAAATAAAAATAAATAATAAATAAATGAATAAATACATAAATAAAAATAAATGAATAAAAATAAATAAATAAATATAAATAAATGAATAAATAAATAAAAATAAGCATTTTTAAATTAATAGACAGAATAAAACAATATAGAAACGATTGGAAACAACATATACAAAGCATGGAAGTAAACCGCATACCAAAACTGATGATGAACTATAACCCAATAGGTAGAAGAAATGTTGGTAGACCGAAAACAAGATGGGCTCAATAGTGTTAAAAAAAATGAGACCGGAACGAGCCTTATAAGGCTCAATCCATGATGCTGATGATGATAAATAAAAATAAGTAAATAAATAAATAAAAATAAATAAGTAAATAAAAATAAATAAGTAAATAAATATAAATAAATAAAAATAAATAAATAAATAAATAAAAATTAATAAATAAATAAAAATAAATAAATAAATAAAAATAAAAGTAAATAAATGAATATATAAAAATAAATAAAGAAATAAATAAATAAAAATAAATAAATAAATAAAAATAAATAAATAAATAAAAATAAATGAATAAAAATAAATAAATAAATTACGAAAAATCTCCGTAAGTTTCAGGCATGTTATATTACTGGAACGTCAATAATGGCAAAGGAATACAATTATTGTTCTAGACGTAAAGTACGAAATAATCATTAACAGCATAGTCTGATTGAGACTGTGAAAAGATCCGCTGTTGTGCAACTTCATCGGACATGTTCGATTGGGTGTAGCTCCACTCCTCGAGGTCTTCTCGATACTGTTGTCCGACCAGCCGATGTTTATGCCTTCGGCGATGGCCGTGATCGTTATTGGCAAGGTTAGCGCTTCCACTCGCTCCACTCCATTCGCTTGACTCCGTAATGCCCCCTGGCTTGTCTTCGCTCACTCCAGCACACAAGGACTACGTGTGATACCAAATTTTCGGAAGTCACTGTGTTCCACCTATCCGTATTGTCTAACTTGTAATTACTCTGTACAATACTGCAGTTTGTACCTGACAAATGTCCACACCTGTGGAGTAACGGTTAGCGCGTCTGGCCGCGAAACCAGGTGGCCCGGGTTCGAATCCCGGTCGGGACAAGTTACCTGGTTGAGGTTTTTTCCGGGGTTTTCCCTCAAACCAATACGAGCAAATGCTGGGTAACTTCCGGTGTTGGACCCCGGACTCATTTCACCTGCATTATCACCTTCATTTCATTCAGACGCTAAATAACTTAGATTCTGATGAAATGCGTCGTAAAATAACCCAATAAAAATTAAAAATCCATGCTGAAAACCAGTATGATTTAGCTTGATCTTTTCTGTTTGACTATGGCCGTTTTAGAAAATATCGAGGACTATGGTCCAAGGTGTTACGAATATAAAAGCATCAGGAGAACGCTATATATTGTGTTTAATATTATTTATAACAAGTAACTAAAATTATGTATAACTAAGTATATCACTAATACAGACGTGGACAAATTATTAACAAAATGGACGATTTTGATGATAATTCTGTTTACGAAATTTGACTTTTCAATTTAGACCACATTTGACAATTTTGGATATTTCCATCATTACAGTAGACAGAAATATGCAAAAATGTCAACTGTAGTTTAAATTGAAGAGTCAAGTTTTGTAAAAAATATACAATAAAAGTCTTCAATTTTGCTAATAATTTGTAAATTAGCAAAATTGTCAACTGCATTGAAGAGTCAAATTTTGTAAAAATATAAAACAAAAATCTTCAGTTTTGCTAATAATTTCGAAATATCCAAAATGTCAACTGTAGTACAAATTGAAGAGTCGAATTTTGTAAAAATATACAATAAAAACCTTCAGTTTTGCTAATAATTTGTAAATATGCTCAAATATCAAATGTAGTCCAAATTGAGGAGTTAAATTTTGAAAAATATACAATACAAATCTTCAATTTTGCTAATAATTTGGAAATACACAAAAATATCAACTGTAGTCTAAATTGAAGAATCATATTTTGTAAAAATATATAATAAAAATCTTAAATTTTGCTAATAATTTGTCCACGTCTGTATCTATTAACTTCTAAATTTCATTTATTTATTGCAATGATACGAGATTTTTTCTTACCTCCAAGCAAAAATAAAGCCATGAAATCCACGTTGCGTGGTTGCATAATATGACGTTGCGTTTGTATCTGGTGCTTCAACTGCCTCTATAATCTGACTCTACTGCCTGCAGGACGGTATCGTTCGTGAACAGAACAAGTGGCGCGCTCATCTGCTAGGCTCTCACTCGCCTTGGACGGGTAATAAGAAACTCCTTCACGTGTAAAACTAAGCTCTCACGGAATCAGAAGCGGTCTTACCACATGGCAGCCGGTATTTTATTTTTGTCTAAGACTTTACATATATTACCAGGCAGTACATCTCACTTGACGATATGTGTCAGAGGAAGAACAATTGTTTGTATATATCTTAAGGGGGAAAGTTACTGGCCACTCTACCCATTATCTCCTGGCTTAGTTGCATCGTATTCCGATAATTTATCATGTTTCACGTACCGGTACATTAAAAGTTTGGTTGTATTCAGTGGTTTTAATTAAGGTATCATTTTAGATCTTACAGGGATAAAGCAATACCGATAGAGGTGACGGAGGTCTCATAATTTCTCACCCAACGTAGGTTGCACTTTCAAAAAGTTAGGGATTGATCCTTCCCTTGACATTCCACCTCTAGTCACTATACACATTCATACTCTATTTGTCATAATGATAAAGTTGAATCTTCGGTGTGTGTATTTTTTTTTATCTCGATTAAGCTAGCTTTTATATTATTTGCAACTCTTTCTTTCAAAATCCGCCATAAGTACTCAATGGGATTGAGGTCACAATGATGTGGTGACAATCTCAACACTGAACGAGTGTACTAGCGGGATTGGGGTCAGTTATATTTTTCTGCTCCAATTTATTATATTTTAAAATTCTAACAAATGTAATTTTGCAAAGCTTTCCTCGAATATTATATTTAATTGCAGCCACTTTTTAATTTCTGCATTCTCTTTGTAGCGTCCGAATACTTTTTGTTAATGTCTGTCTTTCACGTTGCCCATTGGCAAGGAAATTATTTATTTCAAACCTAACAATACAAATGGACTGGGATCACAAAAATTATCCGATTATTTAGTGTAGTAGCATGGTCTGATAATAAAATATTGTCCTATCCTATTTTAAAATTACCGAAGCAAAAAAAATTATTCGGGAAGTGTTAATCATTTTGGTATGAGATTTACAGAGAAACGCCAATTTTTTTAATCTGTAGTTTTGTAGATCTAATTTTTAACTCTTACACTACGCAATGAATAACAATTCAGTGATATTCTATTTTAATGTGTTTCAAAATTGATACTATTCCATCTGCATCCCTATCCGATGTTTTGATTTCTCTATGTCTAATACTCATTCAGGTGTTCAAACATTTCACATCAGTACCAAATTTATTTCAGTTTTTCTGATATTTTGATGAGTGAAATAGTCAGCAATTTACTCGAACTAGGGAAAATACAATCAAAATTATGACAGCTTAATATTCCCTTACACAATTCGGAAAATTTTATCTTTTAATAAAGCAGAGAAATATTACCATGAGAATTTCGCTGAGTAGTAGAACAGTGCAAGGTGGTGTGTTGAAGACGGTACACTGCTTTATGAATTTTAGTCCTAATCAAGTACAGATAATTATTTGTTACTCAAAGGAAGAATAATTATTCTGAAAGAGAAATCAAAATTTCTCTCTTTGAAGTGTAATCGTAAATTTGACAACTGAAATGTCTCTACTTTTATCTTATTTTTACAACTTTGAATCTAGTTGTAGATATTATAAAAGTTTTAGGGGGTGAGGGATGAAATTTAAATTTTCTACAATTTTTAATTATAAACTTCATATTTTGTACACTTCATCACCATATTGTAGTATTCCTGAATATAAGTTTCATTACGATGAGAAGAATGGTCTTTGAGTTATTGAAGTTCAAAAATAGCGTATTTTTTATTTAGGTCTATTTCCTCTTACAAAATCTAAGCTTTTTGCATGACTCCTTTTTTACATCTCTGATACTTACTTACTGGCTTTTAAGGAAACCGGAGGTTCATTGCCGCCCTCACATAAGCCCGCCATTGGTCCCTATCCTGAGCAAGATTAATCCAGTCTCTATCATCATATCCCACCTCCCTCAAATCCATTTTAATATTATCTTCCCATCTACATCACGGCCTCCCCAAAGAACTTTTTCCCTCCTGCCTCCCAACTAACACTCTATATGCATGTCTGGATTCGCCCATACGTATTACATGTCCTGCCCATCTCAAACGTCTGGATTTTATGTTCCTAATTATGTCAGGTGAAGAATACAATGCGTGCAGCTCTGCGTTGTGTAACTTTCTCCATTCTCCTGTAACTTCATCCCACTTAGCCCCAAATATTTTCCTAAGAACCTTATTCTCAAACACCCTTAATCTCTGTTCTTCTCTCAAAGTGAGAGTCCAAGTTTCACAACCATAAAGAACAACCGGTAATATAACTGTTTTATAAATTCTAACTTTCAGATTTTTTGACAGCAAACTGGATGATAGAAGCTTCTCAACCGAATAATAACAGGCATTTCCCATATTTATTCTGTGTTTAATTTCCTCCCGAGTGTCATTTACATTTGTTACTGTTGCTCCAAGATATTTGAATTTTTCCACCTCTTCGAAAGATAAATCTCCAATTTTTATAGTTCCATTTCGTACAATATTCTGATCACGAGACATAATCATATACTTTGTCTTTTCGGGATTTACTTCCAACCCTATCGCTTTACTTGCTTCAACTAGAATTTCCGCGTTTTCCCTAATCGTTTGTGGATTTTCTCCTAGCATATTCATGTCATCCGCATAGATTTGAAGCCGATGTAACCCATTCAACTCCAGACCCTGCCTATTACCCAGAACTTTCCTAATGGCATATTCTAGAGCGAAGTTAAAAAGTAAAGTTGATAGTGCACCTCCTTGCTTTAGCCCGCAGTGAATTGGAAAAGCGTCAGATAGAATCTGGCCTATACGGACTCTGCTGTAAGTTTCACTAAGACACATTTTAATTAATCGAACAAGTTTCTTGGGAATTCCAAATTCAATAAGAATATTATATAAATCTTCTCTCTTAACCGAGTCATACGCCTTTTTGAAATCTATGAATAACTGATGTACTCTACCCTTATACTCCCATTTTTTCTCCAATATGTGTCGAATACAACAAATCTGATCAATAGTCGATCTATTACGCCTGAAACCACACTGATGATCCCCAATAATTTCTTCTACATATGGAGTTAATCTTCTCAAAAGGATATTCGAAAAAATTTTGTACGACGTCAACAAAAGTGATAATCCTCGAAAGTTACCACAGTTAGTCTTGTCCCCCTTCTTAAAAATAGGTACGATTATGGACTCCTTCCAATGTTCTGGTACAATTTCCTTTTCCCAAATAGCAAGTACAAGTTTATAAATTTCGCTAGATAATGCCCTTCCACCCTCTTATATTAATTCTGCTGGAATTTGATCAATACCTGGAGACTTGTACTTTTTGAGATTTTCTATCGCAATTTCAGAAAGCGTGGGTTCGGTTATGAATGGCTCAGCAGTTTGTATTTGAATTTCGTCCTGATCATTTCTATTTGGCCTATGTATATTTAGTAGTACATCTCTGATATCGTTAGAAAAGGGCTAAGTTAAATTTACACCTATAAATGGAGAGAAAAAAAATAAAAATTAATATTCAACTTAAAAATTTAAATTTTTAGTTTCCACTAGATATGTCATATTTTTTTAATTTCAAAAGTAGACTATTTGGCTTATGAACCACAGCATTTAGAACGTGCAGTAAAAATTTCGTATTCTCAGCACCAAAATCGCAAGAGCATTTACATTTTGAACATATCGAAATGTGCTAAAGAGAAGTGTAACAAAACAGATTGTAAAGTTTTCGTGGACACTGCAACTTGTACAGTCGATCAGTCCTAGTGAAATGGAGGAGTACACGAGAGCGGAATAAGCAGACCTGATTTTGGAATATGAATGAGCCAATGGGAACAATAGACAAGCTCATAGATTGTATCGAGAGACGTACCCACGTAGGAGACATCCGGCTCATACCATTTTTCCACGAATGTTCCAAAAGTTAAGGGAAGGAGGGCACGTGGTGCCAAATTACAATTCCATTTCCACACAACTATTTTTGCTTATAACTTTCGACTCAGTCATTTCCGGACCAGGGTTCCTTACCTCAAATTGATATATGTAGGCGTACCCTTCGCCATCATCCCTGAAAGTTTGTAACACGAATTCTGAAACACCCTGTATAACTAATTTTAATGATCCCAAGCGCTGCAGATCACTGAAATTAGTTCAACACATAAAAGAGATTGCCGACTCATTTTTCACAAAAAACTAAAATCCGATTTTTGATTGAAAATTATCAAAATTTCACCCGTCTACTTCTTTAACCTGCAGAAAATTGCTTAATCTGTACAAAAAATTATGGAAGTAGTATTCCGACTTCCCAGCATTGAAAAAATTTTTATGATGAAGAATGGGTGGAACAAAGAAAAATTCTCTCCAGCACCGGGATTCGAACCCGTGTTTTCAGTTCTGCTTGCTGACGCTTTATTCACTAAGCTACACCGGATTCAAATTCCGAAGCCGGATTCAAATCTCTACCTCTATGTTCCCCTTTGTTGGCCTACCCTCGTGTACCGTGTCACGGTATGTATGACAGTGGCACAGTCTCCAACATTATGTACAGAGGTGCACTCATTACGAGTGACTAAGTGGTCGGGGTCCAATGGAACAAGCCGCCGCCGTCTTGAATCACTAAGTCATTACTTACGCTTATCATTACTATGATGTACTGAAGTACATAAAATCATATTTCCGTGCAGGAAATTTGCATTACCATATGCAATTTGATCTATGCGGATGACGTGAATCTGTTAGGAGAAAATCCACAAATGATTAGGGAAAATAACGGAATTTTACTTGAAGCAAGTAAAGAGATACGTTTGGAAGTAAATCCTGAAAAGACAAAGCATATGATTATGTCTCGTGACCAGAATGTTGTACGAAATGGAAATATAAAAATTGGAAATTTATCCTTTGAAGAGGTGGAAAAATTCAAATATCTTGGAGCAACAGTAACAAATATAAATGACACTCAGGAGGAAATTAAACACAGAATAAATATGGGAAATGCCTGTTATTATTCGGTTGAGAAGCTTCTATCATCCAGTCTGCTGTCAAAAACTCTGAAAGTTAGAATTTATAAAACAGTTATAATACCGGTTGTTCTTTATGGTTGTAAAACTTGGACTTTCACTTTGAGAGAGGAGCATAGGTTAAGGGTGTTTGAGAATAAGGTGCTTAGGAAAATATTTGGGTTAAGAGGGATGAAGTTACAGGAGAATGGAGAAAGTTACACAACACAGAACTGCACGCATTGTATTCTTCACCTGACATAATTGGGAACATTAAATCCAGACGTTTGAGTTGGGCAGGGCATGTAGCACATATGGGCGAATCCAGAAATGCATATAGAGTGTTAGTTGGGAGGCCAGAGGGGAAAATACCTTTGGGGAGGCCGAGACGTAGATGGGAGGATAATATTAAAATGGATTTGAGGGAGATGGGCTATGATATAGAGACTGGATTAATATTGCTCAGGATAGGGACCGATGGCGGGGTTATGTTAGGGCAGCAATGAACCTCCGGGTTCCTTAAAAACCAGTAAGTAAGTAAGTAAGTAAGTAAGTAAGTAAGTAAGTAAGTAAGCAAGTAAGTAAGTATATGCAATTTGAATCCGGTGTGGCTTAGTGGATAAACCATCAATACGTAGAGCTGGAAACCCAGGTTCGAATCCCGGTGCCGGAGAGAATTTTTCTCCTTTCTACCCATTCTTCAGTATATGGTAATGCAGAATTCCTGCAAGTAAATATCATATGCACTACATTATATCATAGTAAAAACAACCTTTATTTCCTCAGTTTCCTTTTCAGGTCCCCCCTATTTTTTGAGTGACATAAATATTGTTTGATACCTACCGGATCATTTAAGTTAAAATTCAGTACTAAGAGTGAAAATAATTATTTAAATCCCGTAATTAAGAGTCCTTCTCTTTTCCCCACCACTATCTCTGTCAGCAAATGAGAAATTCTGCTAAGAGAAATACAGTCGAGGGAATTTAATTTGAATTTAAAATGATTCTAATGGTAATTGAGACGCTTTTATCGACAGGGTGAGCAAACACCTCTTCGGTCTATCAGCAAGCACTATACGTTTCCGTAAGTTTAATTTTGATATTGACTTGGACTGCTTCCTGAAGGCAATAAGTTAACGAATGCGTAAAACTCATCAAAATGTCTTATTAGGCCTAACGTTGTGCTATTAATTGAGAATTTACCCATATAAAAATCAAATAAGAATGTGAAACAGAGTTAGTTACTTTGAAATTAATTTTTTCGCTTTAAGGAGCAACTTTTCTAATAATTTTAAACAAAACATCGACATTAATAGTTCAAATATAGACTATGTAAGTACAGTGAAACTTCCCAATAGCGGGCACCGCAGGGGAAAAATTAAATGTCCGTTATTGAGAAGTGTCCGCTATTCAGAAAATCGTTAGTATGTATGCAGTACATTAAAATACAAATATCAGTAAGTTTGCTTTTTACTCAGATGCAATTTCTGGATCAACAGAAGCAGATTCACCACATACACTTTTGTAGGAATTATTGTGTCGTGACCGAAACTTGTCTAGTCAACCACCCGAATCTTTAAAATTAGAATAGCCCAACTCTTTTGCAATTTCTAAGGCTTTCTCTCTAATCAAGGTCCCAGATAAAGGCATCTTATTTGCCCTAGCACGGCAGAACCATTCATATGTTAAATTGTCAATGGCAAGCCCCTCAGTTTTAGCAAAAGCTTTTTTTGTGTTCTCATTTGCATTCTCAGTGTATGATTTTAAAATAACATCCTTGTTTTCCAAAATTTCACTAACCTGAGTTTTTCCCACATTAAACTTTGTGGCCAGCTCACGAACACTTAATATCTCCTTTTCACTATGCTTTACAATATCCACTTTCTCTTTTAGTGACAAACGTTTACGTTTTTGTGACATTTTTAATGTGACTGTACTTCCGAACACTCAACTTGACAAACTAACAAAGTACGGACTGCTCACGTACAGTATCACAACTAACAACTGTGCTGCTTACCTTCAATAAAGTACAACAACGTTCAAATGCACGATAATGATTGTTGCAAAGAATTCCGTTTAATTTACAACCGTCTTTTTCTTTTTTTTTTTTTTTCTTTCACGCTGTCCGTTATTTGGAAGTTTTAATTGTTGTTGGGAGATACATTTCAGTGTCCTCGTCCGTTATTGAGAATGTCCGCTATTTGGAAGAATTTTATCATAAGGGCCAATGTTATTTTGCAGGGGAATTTTAAAAAGTCCGCTATTGAGAGGAGTCCGCTATTGATAAGTGTCCGTTAAGGGAAGTTTCACTGTATATGATTAATTATAATGTGTCCCGGAACTTAACCGTCAAATATAAAACAGAGTACAAGGGATGTATCCGAGCGAAGTTAAATTAAGGAAACCCCAGCATTTTCATTTCGTTCAATATCACTGAGAAGTGCTGTATCGGACAAGTTTGCGATATTATTGAGGAGTGCTGGGTTGAGAAGTACAGAGATATTATTAAGACGCTATGTGGGAAAACAGCGGTTTACTGGCGGCCATCTACCTGCGCGGGCTTTTAGAGGTGCAGCGTAGTAGATCTTCAGTCGCCATATGACATTCGCTGTAGTCACAAGTCGTGTTACAAAAGTCTTGATTCTTCAAGTGTATAATGTATAGTGCTTATCGTATATTTAGGTAATGCCAAAAATTCTCATTACATGAACGTGTGTATATATCTATGGTCTATGGCGAGTCCTCGGCATCAACCTCTTTGATTTGATTATCCCTTTTGATTTGATTACCTGGTTGGGTTTTTCCGAGGTTTTTCCCAACCAAAAGGCAAATGCCGGGTAATCTTTGGCGAATCCTCGGACCTCACCTCATCTCACTACATCTCGCCAAAATATTGTAAAAGATTGCACAAAATTGTAAAAATTGTAGAAAATTACTAAATTGTAAAACTGTAAAAATTTGTAAAAATTGTAATTGTAATATTGTAAAAATTTTGGCTTGTTCCACATCTTAAAGCTTCATTGCTCATGTAAGATCTATGGAATATAATGAAGGAATGAATGAATGAATGATTCTCATCTTCATTACATTGTTCATCATTTTGCTTACTTTACGACGCTTTATCGATTGCTACGGTTATCTAGTGTTGATTGAGATGAAGGTGATAGTGCCAGCGAAATGAGTTAAGCGGTAAAAGCTACCCAGCATTTGCTCTTTATAGGTTCAGAGATAATCCCGAAAAAAAAAAACCTCAACCAGATAACTTGTCCCAACTAGGATTCGAACCCGGGCCCGCTCGTTGCACGGTCAGACATGGTAACCGTTACTTCACAGCGGTGGACCATTCCAGTGGTATGGGAGTAAAAACTCGCACTTTAACAATGGCCTTCATTCACAAGCGCCATGGAATGAATCACGAAATGTGTGACATTATACAGGGACATCATTTTATTTTTACTTCAATTTTTATTATACCTCAGTTTTTGAATGCACTTCACTCCCACTCCTTCTACTGATGAAGTTCCAACTGTCCTCCACACAGAACCAAAGCACATATAGTACTGAGTTAGTAAGTATAGTACGTTTCAGAAATATGTTCGCGTTTTCCAGTGACGTAAGACGTCTCAATATTCATATCATATTTTCGCACAGGTAGTCGTCCGTTTGCCTACGTCGCATCCCGATTTTCCTCACCTGCGTCTGCTCACCCCATATTGTAAAGGCTAGTGGCTGGGCTGTCTTAGCTCTTTTCTGAAAACATTAATTTCTATTAGGAATTGGACGTCTACGTAATATTATACAACTGTTTAAAATAACTTAAATAAAAGGGCCTCGTTAAGTAATTAAATGTCACATGATTTCTCCCATTTTTACGATCCTGCGACATAACCACTTGGACGGACAGTAGATAGCATGTCTCAGTAATTTTATCTGTGCGGGTCGGGTAGAAGTGTAGATTGAATTTACAGTTTACGTAAGGTATTCTGTTATAGAGTAGGTACAGAATTATTTCAACATGAGTTACTAGTACGATAGACGAAACTGGTAAAATTGGAATTAGGTACAATAGTCTATAGTGCGATAATATGCACAATAGAACTGAAGCCTGTATCGAAATGAACTGCCACCATTTTAAAAAATGTCTTTAAATATCCATATTATGATTATTTTTAAATTTAACTTCATTCTCTATATTTTAAGCTAAAATGCTGTAGACAGTGTAATATACACTGCATAATGAATACGTCCGCATGGACTGCTCAGTTCGTGAGTAAAAAAACTTATTGTTAATATTGTACTGTATTTTGATTAAACAAAACCTAATGAAAATGATCAAACTCAAAATTGCGATATTTCCTAGTTTACGTAAATGGATGAACTACTTTTCTTCCCTCCTATACCTAGTAAAGTGATTTGTTTGTATATTACGCCAGTATCATCGAACTCAAATCGTAGAAGGGGGTAGCAAACTGTGTTTCCGTGCCTCAATCATTAATCCAAAAGCACAGCCAGGTTAATATTAAACATGTTAGTAAAAATAAAATGATGTCCCTGTAAAATTTTACTATTTACACATGGTATGACCTCATCCCAAGTACAGCGACCCAGAAGCGAAGTAATGTTACACAGATCAATTGTTCACGGTTTAACATTACGTTCTTCGGTTTTCTTTCAAGAGAACACTGCCGCCATAAAGTTGCTCTCACTAGAAACTACTATCATCTCCTATATATAACGCCTCTTTCTTTTTTGTTCCTCGCCCCATCAGGCGGCTACCTTTTCACCCTCGCACAGATTGAACAACTATATAATAGCTGTCCAATAAAAACGCTCGAGTTTGACGGTAAAACATAGCGGGCGCGTCCCTTTTCTTCCCCTCCCCATCATCGTACGGCTGCTTCCACGACTCTCCATGGACTTTCGAGGTTGGATAAGGGTGGGAATAAAAGACATCTTTACCCCCCTCAGCTATAGTCTAGTCAATCCTCCCCAACCTCCTGCAGAATCCAGTACAAAGGGAGAAGAATTTTGCCACGATGTGTATTTTATGTAAAACTGTAGTTTCAAAATACAGCTCTCAATTTAGCACTCTTGGTTTGAGAGTTTCGAAGGCTAGGGAGGAGTAGAATGAAGTACCCACTGCACCCTTCTTTGGTAAGGTCAGCAAAGGGCTAGGGGAGGAGAAAATATATACAATATTTTATTCTTATTTCTATAGTAAGGAAATACGTTTCGCAAACTTAGAATTCTTGAACGTTAGCTCGCTCATTGTCAAAATTCATAATATAAATACAGAAATCATTTAGAGGGATATACTGACTTCTAAAACGAACGCTCTCTGGAGTTTACTGCATACTTTTATACGTTTTAATGTTGATTTCTTGTGTTTTTCTGTGCAGCTGTACGTCCATATACCTTTATGTATGTATGTATGTATTTATTTATTTATTTATTCACACTGCAATGGGTATATACCCGGTGGCAGTGGTAACTAATTACACTCAATAATGACAATAATAAACACAATTATTAATAAAAATACAATTAATAATAATACTAATAATTAATACTAACAATAATGTATAATAATAATAATAATAATAATAATAATAATAATAATAATAATAATAATAGTAATAATAACATGGAACATCCTAAATTAAATGAAGCACGATCACTTAAAATAACATTTAAAGTAAATCTAAATTGTTTCTTAAACCTAAGTTCGAACTAAAACCCACGAGTATGATGTGTTCATATCTGCACAAGTACCTTTCAGCACTACACTCATTTCGCTGTCAACTCACTCACTGCACTGGAACTACGACACATTTCACTGATTCTATCCTGATTTCACTAACACTTCAAAAACATTTCACTGTTCAAATACTTTGCACTGCCACTATTAACTATAAAGCTTCACTGACAGGAGCACGTTTCACTTACTCAACACACTTCACTGACACAACACACTTCACTGACACAACATACTAGGCCTACTTCATTGATACAACACTTCAATAACGAAATATCAATTACACCCTTTAAAAACTGTGTATAATTACCGATTATTAGTAAAGTCCTTAAGCCTATTTTATATACATTTTGGTTATTGGTAAAGTCTTTAGTAAGTCTGCAGGTAAAGCATTCCAGTCCCTGATAGTACGATTGAGAAAAGAAAACTTTCTGGTGTCTGTCCTCTGTCTTCTTTCCCTCAATTTATATGACTGGTCGTTCCTTGAAGAATAATTCGGCGGCTGCAACCTATTTTTTATTTCTCTCCAGGCAGGCTCACCTCTGTATGTTTTGAACAGTGCGCATAATCGAATTCGCGTTCTCCTGTCCGTGAGTGTGTCCCATTTTAATGGTGAATTTTTCCGACAACACTTGAGAGCCCGTTCTTGAATCTTTTCCAGTGTCTTAATATGTCTTTATATACACAGTATGTGTGGATTATATCGAATTTTATGTATACGAACATTCGGCGAAAGATACCTCGAAAAGAATAAAGAAGTTTTTACAGTATTTGTGGAAATAGAAAACACGTTTGATAGAGTAGAATAGAATAAACTGATGGAAATTCTGAAAGAAATAGGTAGGGATTGGAAAGAGAAAAGGCTGTTGAGTAACCTTTATATGAAACAACTAGTCAAAGTGAGGATACGAGAAGAAATGTCTGAAGGAAGCAAAATAGGGAGAGGAGTACGACAAGGATGCCCTTTTTCA
The DNA here is from genome assembly GCF_040183065.1 of Periplaneta americana. NCBI lineage: Eukaryota > Metazoa > Arthropoda > Insecta > Blattodea > Blattidae > Periplaneta > Periplaneta americana. The sequence continues at coordinate 220,459,225 of NC_091117.1, forward strand.
CCTACACTGCACAACAGCTAATTAGAACTGTTTTCAGAAGATGGGAGGGATGATAGTGGGAAGAAGAAGAAGAAGAAGAAGAAGAAAAAGAAGGAGAAGAAGAAGAAGAATAAGAAGAAGAAGAAAGTGCATAAGATTTGCTGATGATATGTCGTTATTAGCAGAAGAGGAGATGATACTAAGGGATATGCTACTGGAGCTAAATGACAGCTGTAAGCAGTATGGGATGAAGATAAAGGTCGTAATTCTAAGTCAAAAAGCAAAAATAAATTAGCAGAGTTCTAACTAACCTTAACTTAGGACGCCCTGGGGTAGAATAGACCCCTGCTCACCTTACGCAATTTTATTGTTTCGTTTATGTTTTTACAAAAAATGTACGCAACTGGAATAGGTAATACAACTCTTGGCACGGAGGTTTTGAATATTCTTCTCTTCCAATCAAGTTCTAGACGTGGTTTCCATCAGAACATAGTGGTGCAACAGTGAACATAGAACATCCATATCACAGTCTAGTATATACAGTCACGAAGCTTGAGTTGTGAGGGTGCTAGGAACAATAGACTGTGCCGGTACCATTTCGCATTGTCTGTACTGAGGCGATATTAGCGATCCTAGTAGCTAGCAACTATCTATGGATGCATATTTAGTACGTATTGAGTTTCGTGACAGTATATACTAGACTGTGATCCCTATGACCATTCTTGTCGCACTTTGCTTTTGGTGTTCCATTTCATGAAAGACCGAATTACTGGCACCATAGAAACAAGCACCGCAACGGATTCTGTACATAGGCATTCACAGATACGTTTGTAGTCTCAAAAGATGTAACTCCAGGAGAGAGGAAAGTGACAGTCAAGAAGTTTGTGCAAATGCTATAATCGCGACGCTGTTATTCCCGACGTGACTCCTCCTCTCTGCTTACGTCTTAGGTAGTATCGTTCGCCATTTTTGTTCTTTCGTTGCCGAGCTACCATACAAGGCATCTATTTGCCACACCGTTAAACAATATCTTATCGTAGCTCCTATGATAATAAATCAAACGCACTGTAATTGAGCAAATAATTGAGCGGCGAATAACGTCTTCGTGTGCTTTCTGCGAAAGCCAACGAAAGAGCCAAAATGACGGGCGATTATATTAAGTATTTATCGAGCCTTAAGAAATGAATAAGGTCTTCATCAGCGAATCACAAGACGCACACGTTTAAATGCAGCCGACCTGCAACGCGATTGGCTGCCGGAAATTAGAGCGACGGGATTACAGGTGCAACTGCAACGCAAGTTAAATATCAATAGGCCTATAATCCTGAGATTATTTTTAATTCTTATATGTAATTTTTCTCGGTGTTGCATGCTTATTTCTGTGTATAATAACATAGCCGTTTACAACTCCCGCCCGATGTGTCATATCACAGGAATGGAACGTGTCATAGGAATGGCTGGCAGCGGAGTAAGTACTTGTCTGTTCATATACAGGTTTTAGAGTCTACGTGACGAGGAAGCAAATTTCCGCAGCGGGTAGTTATTGACAGGTCTGTACCATGATCCAGTTACGACAGCATATCACAGGAATTTCTTTCATATTTCCAAAGCAGCACATAAAATATATTGACGTTGGAAACATCGTGCATCCCGCGCTTTGCCTTATCGATTCTTGTCACATATTGCTCTTGTGTTGATTGCGAAATCTTAGTCAACCTAAAATAATAATAATAATTATTATTTATTTAATCTGGCAGAGCTAAGGCCAGTACGCCTTCTCTTCCGCCCAGCCAGACTCTAATTCTAATTGAATACAATTGCTTACATAGTTATTACATTAATATCTAGACCATAAAACAACAAGAAAGTAAATAATTAAAGTTGCATAAGTAATATTTATTTATTTATTTACTTATTTATTGATTTATTGATTGATTGATTGCTTTATTTATTTATTTATTTATTTATTTATTTATTTATTTATTTATTTATTTATTTATGCCTATAACAGGACAGAGCCCCAATTACAATAGACAGTACAGTTTTTCGTTTACAAAAAAAAAACATAGATAACATGAAAAACGAGATGAAACAGATACAAGTGTAAATACAAATTAAAATGGAAAATGAGAAAAGGAAAGAAAAAAAAAGAACAGACAATTAGATACTACCTAAATAAAAGATACAGATATAGATATAAATGAAAAATACAAAATAAAATAAATGAAAAATAGTTAAATATAGATGTCATAGCCAAAAATGTAAAATGTAGCAATAATTGACAAATTACAGAGTAACAAATAGCAATATTATATAAAATCAACTACCTTCAGTATATTAATAAGAAAATGTGTGACAATAATAAACAATGGTAAGAAATAGTGATGATAATAATAATAATAATAATAATAATAATAATAAGAAGAAGAAGAAGAAGAAGAAGAATAATAATGATGAGATAATTTAAATATTTATTCTGTGATAGATATATATATATATATGTGTGTGTGTGTAACTATCAAACATTGAGAAACCTGAAAGAGCTATTATTGTTAACAAGAATTGTTAGAAAAATATTTCGTTAGTCTATTCTTAAATTGGTTTGATGTCTGACAATCCCTGACATTACTCGGTAGGGAATTCCAAAGCCGAGGAACAGCCACAGTGAAAGAAGATGAATATGAGGATGTTCGGTGGGAGGGAATGGATAATATTGAGGAGTGTTGTGATCGTGTGTCTAGGTTATGATGGGTGGATAAATTTTGAAAACGAGACGCAAGATAGACAGGAGTGGAGAAATGCAATATGTGAAAGAGGAGGGAAACACAGTGGATTTTTCTACGATCTTCTAGACGGAGCCAGGACAACATTTCGAGGGATGGTGTTACGTGACGTGACGTTACACAGACCATTTAAAAAATCTTAATATCATTATCATTGTACGTTATGTACAATTTATAACCCTGTGTACTAGAACGGGGTATTTTAAAATTATGATTAACTAAAAGAAAATATTGTTTTCAGGATCAAACGAATCGAATGTGACCAGAGAACACGAAAAAATATAAAGCTGCTGATGGTAAAAGACAGTGGCGAAGCTAAGATAGGCTGAAAATATCTGCTTACTTAATATCATTTATTCATCTTGTTTGCATTTATCTTCATCCCATACTGCTCGCAGCTGCCATTAATCTCCAGCAGCATATCCCTTAGTATCGTCTCCTCTTCTGTTAACAACGCGATATCATCAGCAAATCTTATCCACTTTGTTCTTCTCTCTCCTACTATCACCCCTTCCATGTTCTGTGAACAGTTCTTTACTAAATATTCCTAGTAGATGTTCAGCAGGGTGGAAGACAAAGGGAATCCTTGTCACAGTCATCTCGTATTTCACTTCCTTCAGACATTTCTTCTCATGACTTAGACTTGTTCTTTATTATACTACTACTACTACTACTACTACTACTACTAATAATAATAATAATAATTATAATAATAATCTATATATATATAATTTGAACTGGTAATGGAAATTATACGAAAACGGCTGAACGGATTTTAATAAATGGCCCCTCATTTTGAAGCTTGGAACCCAAAGTTTTTCGGAAAAGTAGTAGTTTTCAGTGAAATGTCAATTTTCCTACATAATTTTCCTATTTTCCAAAATCCATCTGTTGTCAGTTTTGAGAACTAATTTTGTTGACTCACGGCCGACGTGACTGAATTTCGGAACAAAACACACACTGCAATAAACAATATGCTATTACACGAAGGCCATGACCTGCAGGATTGCCGACATATTTAGAGCTCAATTCAATTTGTTATTAAAAACTTATTCTAAAGTGTATAATTTTCTGAGTACAGCTGTGTATTGGATATTCAAATCCACGAAACTTGAGGTGGTATAATGACATTATTACCATTAGAAATTAAATATTATTATAGTTAATATCATGATGCGTCTGTTCTTCATTAATTGTACATAATATTGGTGCTATATTGATGACATGAAAGTGAAACGTTCTGAGTTTATGTAAGTAAATGTAGAGAATATCTTAATTTAGATCTTCATTTCTATAATTTACTGAGTGACTGCTATATATAACTACAAAACTTAAGTAAGATAATAATATTGTTATTAAAATCAAATATTTTTATACTTTATTAAACCAGTGGGGTTGGGTCTTTTTCATATACTTAATGGCGGTGTAGTGTAGATATTGATACGTGTCATTGTCTTCAGTATTGGCTCGAGAGAGAGCAAAAAAAGATAAAAAGGTATTACTTACTAATAAAATAAGAGGCCTAGAAAATTTTGTAGTCTCCAGATCATTTCAGCAAGATCTCTTAGTAGGCTAAAATGATTTTACGCTCTACATTTCAAGTTCTACATGCAGCAGCTATACGAAAATGCTAATGTTCGAAAGGTTAGCAAACCTGACATTTTTTCAACTTTTGCCTACAATCCACAATGACCTGAAATAGCTACTGCTATCGTCCTGACATTGATACTTGCGTTTTCGCGTTGAAACTCAAAAACTGACGTTGGATAGGTTCAAGAAAAAGTATTTGGCCTAAAAAAATCCATTCAGAGGGAGTATGTTTCATTATTATGGAAGCAAATAAGTATCAAAAAGACAACTATTCTTCATTGAAAATAAATCTGAAAAATTTTTATTTGAACGTCTAATGAACTTAGTTTGCAGCAGCATTTGCTGCACAAGCCACTAGTATACCTATATTCATATATGAGACCTCGCCATAATAATAATAATAATAATAATAATAATAATAATAATAATAATAATAATAATAATAGTAATAATATTAATAATAATTAACTGATAAATAAAGAAGTAAGGAAGTAATAATAAATAAGGAATCTGCTAATTTTCTCCAAATTTTAACATTTACTGACATTCCTTGATAGATGACATTAAGATGTATGGCTCGCATAAGGAGACTAAGACGAAGGTAGAAAATAGAAAATATGGGAGAATGCTGGGTTTGCAATGAAAGACCTGCCCTTGTGCAGAACACTTTGTATGTATGTATGATATTGTTTTGTATAAATATTGTATTGCTTGTATCACACAGTGACTAATAGATGTGTTATAATAATAACAATAATAATAATAATAATAATAATAAAGTAATAAATAAAGAAGTAATAATAAATAAGGAATCTGCTAATTTTCTCCAAATTTTAACATTTACTGACATTCCTTGATAGATGACATTAAGATGTATGGCTCGACGGAGACTAAGACGAAGGTAGAAAATAGGAAAGAGTATAGAATGCTGGGTTTGCTGTGAAAGACCTGCCCTTAGGCAAAACACTATGTAATGTATGATATTGCTTTGTATAAATATTGTATTGCTTGTAACACACAGTGACTAATATTATTATTATTATTATTATTATTATTATTATTATTATTATTATTATTATTATTTTCACAGATTTGCTGTCCAAATTTCGATGCACTTTTTTATTTCGAAAGAGAAATTAGACCCAATGACAAACCTCATCCGATAATTACTATTACTCATGTCTCTATATTTCATTGACGTCTACGTAATACTTTATAAAAAGTTATAGCCCAATAATTTTAAAAAGGGTCGTTTACATTTTTAATTTAGTCATATCTCATGGACCTCGAACATCTCAGACATCATTTTAATGCTTGATTCTGTGCTTGCAGTGTTTGGTATTGCATTTCAAAATGCGTTTCCCATATTCATTTTAATACTTCAGACATTTTCTATATCGTATGGTTTATGAATGCTTCACGTACTGCTTGCTGAGACCGTAAAATGAAATTTCCATACCAGAAATCTATATTGAAGTCTCAGGTATTAAATTCTCCCTGTGGTAATTCAAGAGACAGTTTTACGCTCTGATATTTCTTCTTCTGTTGTATAATGGAAGCGATATACAGTACTTGTAGATGTTACTGTTTGCGTCATGAATTGTGATCATTCCACTATAAATGATTTTAGGTCGTAATCTACATCATCATCATCATCATCATCATCATCATCGTTGTCGTCATTATTTATGAACTACACTTGCTTAGTTTTCATCCATCCTCAGAGACAATAATCTAGGCCATACCTGCACAAACAGCGCTCAAGGAGCGCGCGCGCTCCTTCGGAGCGGGAGAGCCGTGTTTACCGCTCGCCGAAACGGAGAGGAAGATACGTCAGAATGACATAGACTTGCTATAGGTAGAGGAGAGGGAAACGACCACTCAGTTATCTAGTGGAGTGCAGTGTGTAGGCCTATTCTCAGTAACTGTTTCACGTTGCTTACCTACTGCTACAGTACAGTATGGAGGAATCTAAAAGACGGAACATAACATTTAACGATTTACAGCTGGAACTTATTGATCTTCAATGTGACCTAAGGGCTAAAGATCGTTTGAATAATACTACTAGCCTGGTTGAGTTTTACAAGCCTAATATTAGCAATAGTAACCACGACTACACAGGCTGGCTGTGAAAATGATTGCTATGTTTGGCTCAACATTTATATTTGTGAGCAATAGTTTTCGATAATCAACTATAATAAAGGCAGACATCGAACATCTGTAACTGATGTTACATTACGATCAGTAGACTACTGTTCCTTTCAGCTGCCAACAGCATAAAATACCGTTTTGATATACTGATAAATAAAAATATAACAAAATGATATTGTACAATTAAGTAGCTATAGAATTTCTATTATTTCTGCAAAATAAATATTTCTTTATTAATTAATAATAGTCCAAGATAGTTTTACAAACACTGAATGGGAATTCATTTCATAAACACTCGTAATAGTACTTCCTTCTGTGATATTTTGTACGAGATCACCCCTTCTTCCAGTCCACCCTTATACAGAGCGCAGCTAATATCTGCATTCCGCTCATGAGCTGTGAGCTCGGAGAGCGCAAACCTTGTGCAGGCCTGATCTAGAATGAAGTCTGGAGACGTTTTTGGACAACGAATATGATCACTGTGGCCGATCCGTCGTTCGGGAAAAGTTATATTTACAAGATACATCACTTGACGGCTTATAAAATTAATTACGGTTTGTTTAACGACGCTCGCAAGTGCAGAGGTTATATTAGTGTCACCAGTATGCCGGAATATTTTTCCCGCAGGAGTTCTTTTACATGCCAGTAAATCTACCGATATCGACCTGGGCCGGGATCGAACCCGCAACCTCGAGCACAGACGGTCAGCCCTATACCGAATACGCTACCGAGGCCGACGACGGCTTATATTACCGGTTATTCTGTATGGTTGTGAAACTTGAACTCTCACTTTGAGAGAAAAACAGAGGCTAAGGGTGCTTGAGAATAAGGTGTTTAGAAAAATATTTGGCGCTAAGTGAGATGAAGTTACAGGAGAATGGAGAAAGCACGCATTGAATTCTTCAAATGACATAATTAGAAACATTAAATCCAGACGTTTTAGATGGGCAGGGCATGTAGCACGTTTGGACGAATCCAGAAATGTATATATAGTGTTAGTTGTGAGGCAGGATGGAAAAAGACCTTTGGGGAGACTGAGACTTAGATGGGAGGATAATATAAAATAGATTTGAGAGAGGTGGGATATGACGGTAGAGACTGGATTAATCTTGCTTATGATAGGGACCGATAGCGAGCTTATGTGAAGGCGGCAATGAACCTCCAGGTTCTCTAAGAGCCATTTGTAAGTAAGTATGTATCACTTGACGGCTATAATGTGAAGGGGCTACGTCATGCTGAAATACCATGCCCAAAACTCTCCGCGGTCTCACATTCTACAGTCGCGCCGCTGTTGCGTCAGCGATTATCAAGTGGTCAAAACAGACCCGTAAAAAAGCATTCGTAGCGGCCAAGGCATCATGACGTCATCGTTGTGAAAAATGCCTACGTTAAGGGAGATTACGTTGAGATGAGACAAAAGTTTCAAATTTTTAGCACCAATAGTTTATCAGAAAAAAAAATCGGAAAGCTGAACGCACCACGTATAATGAACTAGGGGTGTGATTTCTCAGGTTATTTAACAGTTTGAGGTATAATAATGACATTAGTTCTAGTATTCTGAAGGATTGTCTCTCCCATTTAATAATGACATTTTTTTCAAATTCATCCGGGGCAGCAAGTACCGTAGAAGAGGGTAAAGTCGATCAAAATTTTGCAATTTTTAAATGATATTGAGTTTATGCAATGGAGCGAAGTTCCTCAGAAAATAGCATTTTGTTGTCATATGCTTCACTTATGAAGACACGTTACAAGAATTGAATTACAATCTATAAAAAAATGTTTTTTTTTATTTGAATTGTGATCGAAGTTACCTGCTTAAATAGGGTAAATTCGATCACCATTGAATTTTTAGTTTAAGATCGATTTTAAAATATTGCGGAGAAAAGTCGATCACTGTTTATGTTTTTAAAAAACAAATTCAGTGTATTACATATATTTTATTTGCTATAAGGGGTGTAAAAACAATAATAATCTTCAATATATGCCTATAGCAATATATAGTGTATATTTTGTTACTGTGATCATACTATTCGATACAATTAGGCCTATAGGTCTCCACTGTATAATTGTGACTATGATTGCCAACTTATAAAACATAAAAACACATTTTAATACTTCACATATCAACAAACAAAGATTTAAGAATTCATAATTTACATTGAAATACCACCCTTCAGTTATAATCTAAATGCAATTCACCATTGCTTACGTTTATATCAGATGTTATTTGAAATCTTCCCCTCCTCATGTCACTTAAGAAACTACGTTGTTCCCATAGTCAGATACAGAGGGGTGTACAAACTTTGTTCCTTTGGCAGTTCTTCTCTTACGCAAGAAATTCACCATAATTTCGTCTTCCTCTTTCCCCACTATCCCATCAATATAAGCTATACTATGACACTTTTCTGTTCATAAGTGTTAGTTGGAGGTATTTCGGTGAACAATTTATTCTTCCTGCTGGTCCTATCTGTTTCGAGTAGGTCGATGGCATGATCGACTTAACCCTACAAAGGTACAAGTTTTCTTAAAATAATAAGTTTCAATATTAACATTTACGAACTGCAAAACTATTGTTTCAGGATACAATCTCAACGAAAAGTACTTACGTATACTTCCTGTCTCCTTTCACTGCTGACTATAATTTAGAGTTTGTAAGACTTTGTTTTCGTTTAAGAGAAAAAGTTGAAAATAACAATTTTCACTTCAACGGTAATTACACAGTGTTGCCATTGTTGGCATTCGCAGGCTTTTTGTTGTCCCTCTCGCTTACATTTACAATGTCAGGCAATGAAGTCAGCATAACACAATTTTAACAAGTAACTGAGAAAATATATAATTTTCAATAAAAATCACAAATGATCGATTTTACATCCACTGATTGACTTTACCCACTTCTACGGTAACAGGCAACTTGGGTACTGAACCATCTCACGGAAATAAGAGTAATTCCATTAGATCCTACAGCGAATGCTTAAAATTGAGTAATCGCCCGTAGAAATCTTTCCGATTGGAATTCTGATTCATTTCGTTTATGACCGACCGAGCTGCACGCGTTTTAATGAATTCGCATGCAACAGTCTGAATACAACAAAGGCGTTTGAAAGTGTAAACATCACTTCAGAGTCCCATACACTTCAGAGTGTTGGATTCTACTTAAAGGGTGGAAGCCATTAGCAAAATGAGAGAAGAGATGAGTGTATAAAATTGAAATGGATGGGAAGTAGTAGCGCATGATAACGTGGCTGAATCGACACTTCAGCCCAATTGCATCGACGATACAAGCTTTCATGACACACCTCGACTGTACTAGCCACAACATCCTCATTTTGTCTTCCGGATGCCTTTACTTGTTTCCACGATCATGTTTGCCACATTCAAAGTTAAACACAAACAAAATGCTCTCAGATTTGTCGAATAAACTTCTGCAGGAGGACATATTGCTATTTAGGTTCTATTGAGACAGTCACAAAAACATTATTTTAATAAAATTACATTATTATAAACAAATACAGCGTAAATCCTGAGTAATGTCATTAATTTCGGAGGGTTATCCTTTGAGATATTTTAAACAAAAAAATGTTTGATACAATTTTGCTCGTTTTTTCTTCCTTTTCGTGACAAAAATTGCTTTATATAAAACATTTTATATCGTGTTTTGGAAAAGCCATTGATTGAATTCCCAATACGCTCAGCCAATTTAAGAGACGCAGACAACATCATATATTGGCACAGATACGTAGATGACATCCTAATACTATACAAAGGAAACAAAAGACTGATCCAAAACCTGCATCAACACATAAACAAAATACACCCAAAGCTACACTACACATTAGAAATTGAAGACAACAAATCCATCAATTTTCTTGACAACACAATTAGTGATGGAGGAAATAAATTAAATACCGATATATTAATATTGCAATATATTGCAAACTCAATTTCGATAAACGATATATATCGCAGAAAATATATCGATATATCAAACGATTATCGATATATCGCTCTTCCGTAAGCAAATTGCATTTTCAGGCATACATTTACTGTATTACAATAAAATTAATTAAAATTTTAGTATTCGTTTTTACCATTGAAATTAACATCATAGCAGTCAAAAGCATAAACTTAAAATTGTAACAATAAACAATACATTTTCAATACCATATGATGTAGGTCCTAACCTAAATCAAAATTATGGTGGAGGCAAGGAAGCTTAAATGATATAGTGGGAAAGAGTTAAGTGAACTCTACATGGTTAAGTATTTGATATTGTAACACAATTCAATTATTCTAATGTTATATAGGATTCAATCCAGGACATAGATATAATGCTCTTTTCTACCTAACAACGTAATCATTTTTAAGTGTTAGTAAACAGAACTTGTAATTATGTTTAAATTTATGTAAACCGTACTCAGAATGTTACAAGTTTTAACAAACTTTACAGTTGATTTGATACAATCCTCCTGTTGTAAGATTCACTGCAAGTTATTGTTACACTCCAAACAACAATGGTGATGATTATAGGGATAGAAATGTTATGCACTAAAAGATATAATAAGAAAACAGAATGCCAGCACTAGGTTGTGCATAGAAATCATAGACGTAAACAAATGTCACATCGGTCAGACGGTCCCTTTCAGGGTGGGAACTGCTCTCCTGCCTTGGAGAACAAAAATAACAATATTAAAACTGTAGTAGATAAACCTCCCGTCTGTCTCACGTTCGCACACGCTACATTTTGAATTTGCTGCTGCATATTAAACAGTTTGAATTCGAATTCCAGTCCAGCCAATTAGAACAAGGTATTGAGTGAAGTTGCACAACTGTCCACCTTCAGTAGCGTCATCTCTCGGGAATTATCGGAGTTGTCTAGTGTGGATTTTATTGTTGTTGATAATGACAATAATTCCACAAAAAAATCGATAAATTAATGAAAAAAACCGATATGTTATACGATATATTGAATCAAAATTTCGATATATCGAAACAAAAATATCGGTATTTCGTAAAAACCGATATATCGTTCCCTTCTCTAATCACAGTAGTAGAAAAGTAGACAACAAACACACATTCAAAGTATACAGAAAACCCACAACAACAACACACATACACAACACATCCAACCACCCCACACAACACAAACAAGCTGCATTCCGAACAATGGTACACAGACTACTCAACATAACAATGAACCAACAGGATTACAACGAAGAACTAAACACAATCAAATACATAGCATAAGAAAACGGATACAACCCTAACATAATAGACAGCATAGTACGTAAGACAAAACATAACCACAAAAAACAGAAGAATACAACACAACAACAAGAACACAAAAAATATATCACACTAACATACGAAAACAAAAACACACATAAAATTGTAACCTCATTCAACAAATTAAATTACAACATCGCATACAGAACAAATAACACTCTACAAAAACTTCTCAACACACAAACAACACAAACAAACAAATACAACCACACAGGTGTATACAAACTCAAATGTAACACCTGCAACAACTTCTACATAGGACAGACAGGCAGATCACTTCAAACACGTTACAAAAAACACATCACAGCCATAACAAAATTACAAAACACTTCCACATATGCAGAGACATCAACAGACATGGAAATACTGCACACCAAACCAAAAAGCCAGAAACTTAACACATTAGAACAATATGAAATATACAGACACACTAAAACACACCCCAACGAAATTCTCAACACACAACTAAATTTCAAAATACATACACTCTTTGACTCTACACTACGAATGCACCCACACAAGAAACAAGTGGCGCCAAGACCAACAACGACCAGTTCCGACGATGACCGAAAATAGGTCGAAACATGTTAACAAGGTACGTTAATATTTAACACAAGAATGTTCTTATCATACAAATTCCGAAGTGATACAGTGTTAAAAGTTGTGTAATCAAGATGTATTAAGAAAAGAGTGTATTATGATAATAAATGATTGAAAGGATTTCAGTTTTGTCCTTTAAATGTGCAGATATCTGATCCGCACAAAAGTAACATTGAAAAATTCCTTTGAAGAACGAAAAATTACATTTGTTCGGGTCACATTTCTGCACATTTAAACGACAAAACTAAAATTATTTCAATCATTTATTAACATAATACACTGCTCTCCTAAATTGACTGAGTATATTGGGAATTAAATCATTGGTTTTACCAAAACTGGCTATGAAATGTTTAGTATAAAACAATTTTTATCTCGAAAACAAGCAAAATTATATTAATTTTTTTTAAGTCTCAAAGAATAACTTCCTGAAATTAATGACATTACTTACGGTTCACCATGTATAATGGAATGCAATAAAAGCTAGAATGGAATAAGAAGAAAATAAGTTCAGTGAAGTACTGTAGATAGAATTAGAAGAAATTAAAACATTATGCCTTAACAGGAAACAGGTAATAATGGTGTAGAATAGAAGGGAATATTGCTTTCTCTTTTCATTGGTGCTATTTTCATGCACCTCTGATTCATAGAACGTTATTACATGTGTTCGAAACCGGAAAGGTCCTTCGCAGGAACCCTATATAAAAAAATAAACTCCTTTCATAAACACAACCTTAAATTTTTTTGTAACTTAATATTGTACCATAAAAGATTAAGATAATGTTAAAGAAGTCCACAAAAATAGACATAAATCTTAATTCTAAACAAAAAAAAGTGTGTTGCGTGTCTTGTGAAGCAGAAAATAAAATGTGTAATTTCGTAACGAAGAAAATAGAACTGAAATATTAGAGAATTTGGAAGTTTGCGGTACTCGTTACATAAGCTGTTAAGTCAGCCATTGTTGTATAATAATAAAAGATGTATATTTTCCCTGGACCAAAAATAGTATTACAAAGTTTCCTAGTACACGGTACTCGTTACATAAGCCGTTAAGTCAGCCATTGTTGTATAATAATAAAATATGTATATTTTCCGTGGACCAAAAATAATATTACAAAGTTTCCTAGTACACGGTACTCGTTACATAAGCTGTTAAGTCAGCCATTGTTGTATAATAATAAAATATGTATATTTTCCCTGGACCAAACAAAATATTACAAAGTTTCCTTGTACCCGGTACTCGTTACATAAGCTGTTAAGTCAGCCATTGTTGTATAATAATAAAATATGTATATTTTCCCTGGACCAAACAAAATATTACAAAGTTTCCTTGTACCCGGTACTCGTTACATAAGCTGTTAAGTCAGCCATTGTTGTATAATAATAAAAGATGTATATTTTCCCTGGACCAAACAAAATATTATAAAGTTTCCTAGTACCCGGTACTCGTTACATAAGCTGTTAAGTCAGCCATTGTTGTATAATAATAAAAGATGTATATTTTCCCTGGACCAAACAAAATATTACAAAGTTTCCTAGTACCCGGTACTCGATACATAAGCTGTTAAGTCAGCCATTGTTGTATAATAATAAAATATGTATATTTTCCCTGGGCCAAAAATAATATTACAAAGTTTCCTAGTACCCGGTACTCGTTACATAACCTGTTAAGTCAGCCATTGTTGTATAATAATAAAAGATGTATATTTTCCCTGGACCAAAAATAATATTACAAAGTTTCCTAGTACATGGTACTCGTTACATAAGCTGTTAAGTCAGCCATTGTTGTATAATAATAAAAGATGTATATTTTCCCTGGACCAAAAATAATATTACAAAGTTTCCTAGTACATGGTACTCGTTACATAAGCTGTTAAGTCAGCCATTGTTGTATAATAATAAAAGATGTATATTTTCCGTGGACCAAAAATAATATTACAAAGTTTCCTAGTACACGGTACTCGTTACATAAGCTGTTAAGTCAGCCATTGTTGTATAATAATAAAATATGTACATTTTCCCTGGACCAAAAATAATATTACAAAGTTTCCTAGTCCATGGTACTCGTTACATAAGCTGTTAAGTCAGCCATTGTTGTATAATAATAAAAGATGTATATTTTCCCTGGACCAAAAAATATTACAAAGTTTCCTAGTACCCGGTACTCGTTACATAAGCTGTTAAGTCAGCCATTGTTGTATAATAATAAAAGATGTATATTTTCCCAGGACCAAAAAATATTACAAACTGACTAGAATCACATCTAGTAAAAAACTATTAAAATTATTTTCAGAAAGAAGCCACTGTGTAAACGAGTACCGGGTACTAGGAAACTACCGAGAATTTGAAGAAAATAATAAAGGCAAATGCGAAAGGACAGAATATAGAGAATTTTTTTAATATGTTATTTTACGACGCTTTATCAACATCTAGGCTATTTAGCGTCTGAATGTGATGAAGGTGATAATGCCGGTGAAAGTTACCCAGCAGTTGCTCATATTGGGTTGAGGGAAAACCCCGGAAAAAACCTCAACCAGGTAACTTGCCCCAACCGGGAATCGAACCCGGCAACCTGGTTTCGTGGCCAGAAGCGCTAGCCGTTAAGGCCCATTCACAATGAAAATTAAACATAACCGTAACACAAACACAGACGTTTGCGTCCAGGCTACCAAATGGGATCATTCACAATGATTCACATAAGCATTGACATTAACATTGCCGTAAGACGTTAACATGAAAGTTTGCAAACTCCAAACTTTCATGCTTATGCTTACGTGATTTGCAAACAGAACACAATCGTGGAGCGCTGAAGTATACGACAGAATATGAGGAAATGGTTTCGTTGTTATGTTTCCATAGTTACCAAGTATCCTTGCGGTTATGGTTATGTTCCCATTGTGAATGTTCTTGATTTTACCGTAACGTTTACATTTTTAAGTTAACGCTTACGTTATGTTTAATTTTCATTGTGAATGAGCCTCAACGTTAAGTTAACGCTTACGTTATGTTTAATTTGCATTGTGAATGAGCCTTAACGTTAAGTTAACGCTTACGTTATGTTTAATTTTCATTGTGAATGAGCCTTAACGTTAAGTTAACGCTCACGTTATGTTTAATTTTCATTGTGAATGAGTCTTAAGGTTAAGTTAACGCTTACGTTATGTTTAATTTTCATTGTGAATCAGCCTTAACGTTAAGTTAACGCTTACGTTATGTTTAATTTTCATTGTGAATCAGCCTTAACGTTAAGTTAACGCTTACGTTATGTTTAATTTTCATTGTGAATGAGCCTTAACGTTAAGTTAACGCTTACGTTATGTTTAATTTTCATTGTCAATGAGCCTTAACGTTAAGTTAAGGCTTACGTTATGTTTAATTTTCATTGTGAATGAGCCTTAACGTTAAGTTAACGCTTACTTTATGTTTAATTTTCATTGTGAATGAGCCTTTACTCCACAGGTGTGGACAATATAGAGAAAAAACGGGAAAGAAGTAATTGGTACGTGCAATAAAATACAACACATTGAAATGTTTACGTGTCTTGCCACAAAAAATTGAGTGCAGTTTCTTCAGCAGCGGGGCTCCTGCAATGCAAGAGATGCTCCTCTTGGCCACTATTCTCCCTGTCCTCCTATTTAACCCCAATCCCACACATCTCCTTCATTTCTTCCCTCTTTTCCCATTCGTTTACCATCCTACTCCTTCTCCAAATCGATCTCATCGTACAGACCTCATCCCTCACGAGGGTTTACCATCATCACGCCGAAGTAGTAGCCTTACATTACCGCAGACCATTTTATGGAGCTCATATGAGAGTCCGGGTACCTCAAACACCGCACTCAGCTGCGAGAAGAGGCTTCTCCGTGTAACATGTGGCAATCAACATTACTCACGTTCTCCAGGAATATAAGTTGCAGCTTAAGAAAAAACCTTCCCCTGTGTAATTGATTATTCCGTCAAAACTCGAATCTTCACTCTGCTTCAAGTTGTCTGCAGAGTATTTTTCTTTTCCTGATAAAAGATTTAGGTTCGGCCTGATATAGCTAATTCCTTTAATGTTTAATGCCAGACATAAAGTGTTACAATACATAACATTAATTCAGGTGTGAAAAGTGCCATGATTTACTTCACATCAGAAAAATTAATTAAAATATCACCAGCTTGTTCCAGCTATTAGATTAGATTAGATTAGATTAGATTTATTTATTTAACCTGGTAGAGATAAGGCCGTCAGGCCTTCTCTGCCCCTCTACCAGGGGATTACAACTATAACATGAACAATAAGATTACAATTAATATTAAATTTACAATTACAATTACAATAAAAATTAAAGTACGACAAGAATACCTGATTAATGAAAGCTAGACATTTTATCATAGAAGTTAAGAACAAAGAATATTTTTGTATTTACTAAATTACAAATTAAACCTACAATAACAAAATTCTATAGTGATGAAATTACCGGATATTGAGATATTTTGTGGTAGATTAAAAGAACTATTTACAAGAAACCATGTCTGAACGAGTCTCAATTACTGACCAAGTGCCTAGTAAGTTTGCGTTTGAATTGAATTTTATTTCGACAGTCCCTGATGCTAGCAGGTAACGAATTCCAGAGTCTTGGCAGGGCTATTGTGAAAGAGGATGAGTATGAGGAGGTGCGATGGGATGGTATTGTTAGTATTGTTTCATGGCGAGAGCGTGTGTTCAGATTGTGGTGGGAAGAAAGGTAAGTGAAGCGAGACGACACCTGTGAAGTCCGCACCTGTGGAGTAACGGTCAGGGCGTCTGGCCGGGTTCGAATCCCGGTCGGGGCAAGTTACCTGGTTGAGGTTTCTTCCGGGGTTTTCCCTCAACCCAATACGAGCAAATGCTGGGTAACTTTCGGTGCTGGACCCCGGACTCATTTCACCGGCATTATCACCTTCGTTTCTTTCAGACGCTAAATATCCTAGATGTTGGTAAAGCGTCGTAAAATAACTCACTAAAATAAAAAAAAATCGGTTTACCTTCCTGTCAGATTACAATAAAACGATACATACACACTCATACTCTTACAGGTGATTTCAAAATTACCTGTTTAGACAGCTAATGCTACAAGTAGGCCTAGATCTTTTAACACAAGACACTAAAACTGAAAATTTCATATGTTGTAATATTTTCACAGCACTTCAGCATTACTAACTTCCTTTTCATGCTATATCTGATGGTTATTAAATCTACTTAAGCGATACAAATTTATAAATTTTATAATGATTCCACTTTTTTATTTTAAATTCCTTACAGCATCGGTCGCAAAATCAGGCTGTAGTATTTTAACATCCACTTTTAACTCTTTTTATACAGACTGTCAATTGTTTCCCACCAGATTTTACGTGGCACCATTGCTAACCAATCAAATCATTGAAGGCCTTCTTTTAAAAATATCTCTGTGAAGGAATGTACACAAATTAAATACATTTATACAATGACTATTTTGAATACTATACGAAACAATTAATTAAATCGAATTATTGTAAAAAGCAAGGGTGCATAAGGATTTAATCCGGAGACATCTTGAACTGCAGTCCATTGCCTGACCACTACCTACTACAATACAGGTTAACTATAATTTAAAAAATCCATTATAACTTTATTCTTTCTCTGGCTTCTTACAAAGTGTTTAATTACTGTATAACGTAATTTAAAATAACAGAAGTGGGCTCTTCTACAACACTAATATTTTGGAAACAGAATTTCCCTTAAGTTATTTACTAATATAATTTGAACACAAAACAAATTCTAAGCTATTACATTAAGTAAATTCAAACAGATGAGATGGCATGCCAAGGAAACTGAACTCCAAACTATAAAATGTACCATATGGTGAATTGACTCCTGTACTGAAATATATTAATGACATAATGTTCTTATTAATCGAAGATGACAAAGAAGGGCCACCTATAAATGATTAGGCCGTTCTTCTACAAACTGAAAGACGGTATTAGCCTATTACAATAAAATCCCAATAGCAATAATTGGGTTCTTCTTCTACAACCGATATATTTATTACGCGAAATGGGCCTGGTTGGCCAAGTTGGTATAGCAGTGGCCTTCTGTGCTCGAGGTTGCGAGTTCGATCACGGGTCAGGTCGATGACATTTATTTTTTATTTTAGTAGTTTATTTTACGGCATTTGATCAACATGTAGGTTATTTGGCGTCTGAATGAGATGAAGGTGATAGCGCCGGTGAAATGAGACTGGGGTCCAGCATCGAAAGTTACCCAGCATTTGCTAATATTGGGTTGAAGGAAAACCCCGGAAAAAACCTCAACCAGTTAATTTGCCCCGACTGGGAATCGAACCCGGGCCATCTGGTTTCGTGGCCAGACGCCTAACCGCTACTCCAAAGGTGTGGACTCGATGGCATTTAAGTGTGCTTAAAATGCGACAAGCTCATCTCATTAGATTTACTGGCATGTAGGCCTAAAAGAACTCCTGCGGGACAAAATTCCGTCACACCGGCGACGCTGATATAAATTCTGGAGTTCCGAACGTCGTTAAATAAAGCATAACATAACATTATTTATTACGCCTTACCTATTACAATTATAATTATCAGATGCGCCTTCTGAAGAAGTAAAATAAAATGGAAAAAAGTGTATACCATTCTGTAGACCAGCCGTGGCGTAAATGTCATCGTGCGCCTAGCCACTGTGTACCCTGCAACGTGCATAGCACCTATGGAGGGAGGTGGACACCCGAAGGGGAAGTGAAGCAACTGCCTGACTTATTAACGGATTTTCATTTTCCTTTCATTTATACAGTACAAGGCTACAAACTAATGTTTAGTACGTGTGACGAAGAAAGAAATGAAGAATGAAACATAGGACACATTATCACAACCTGAAATTAACTGTCTTCAGCATGTCTCTGCGACAGAGTTTCAAAATCAGGAATTATGTCACTGCCAGTCGTAGTTGATCACGAAGGTATTTGTCTGTCACTCGTGATCTAAACTTGGTTTTTACTATTTTCATTGTTGAATATAATTTTTCAAAAACGTAAGTTGTAGCGAACATGGCTTCAACAGAGCAAGCGAAAGAACGAAGCTTCGGATATTTATTTTTGGCAAAGATTTTAAAAGTTCAACATTTGTCAAGTCCTTACATCTAGCTTTCATTTGACATCACATTGTAAATCTGTGAGTTTAAATTGAAGATCTAACCACATTATTCGTACATCTGCTGAAAAAGGATCGATGTACAGAGATGATAATAATAATAGTAATAGTAGTAGTAATAATAATAATAATAATAACACAACCTTTTAATGTTTCATCAGTAACATGTAGTATAATGCAGTTTTATGTTATAAAACCGTTTTCCTCGTAATACTTGTGAACAAATCATACATTTAATATTCTCATCATATTGACAGCAAAAAAATGCGTCCTCCCATCCTACTTGAAACTTTCGTTTTTTTATATGTTCATGTATTCGAGAGAGACATTGCGACGATACGCCACTCGCAGGTCAGAGACAAATACAAATGGAACGGAGTTTGACTCCAGAGAGTGAGATGGTGGGGGTTGTGGGAGATAGAATGCACAGCTATCACTGCGAGCCACAATGTGCTCGTGAGTGGCATATTCGCCACCGCTGCTGTAGACAATGCAATTCATACGTGCGATCTTAGATCTCGGGGTATTTTTTTTTCACAACCTAAGAGAATTTTTGTTTTGAGTTCATCAATAACCCTGGGTTATTGTGTATAGATATCTATATTTACAAAATATAAAATAAAGAAGTCGTGTAGTGTCAAATTTGTATAATTTCGAGGCCATGTAGTTGGCACACCACAACCACACCAGCTGACGTCTAATGTTATTCAGAAAATCATCAACTTCTTTTTCTGAATGAAGTAGTGTGTCATTCTGCTGTAACACCACGTCCATGCGGTTTTCCTGTCGCAGCTGTGACGTGAAGAGCAAATGTGATCCATTTATGCAGATCGCGTATGCTTAAACATGTTTCACGTATTAAGCATGGAGCTTAGAGTTACATTTTGTAGACACTGTATTAAGAATGAAGAAAAGAGTTTTACTGAGGTCATTCTGTTTCATTTAGATAAAGCATTTGATTGTGTTCACCATGATATACTATAAATTGAATTAAAATTTTATGATATTTGTAATATCTAATATTGGTTTCTCGAATCTTATTTAAACTCGAAGCCAACAAGTTGAAGTTAATTATATCTTTTCTAATCTGGCTTTGGTAAATTATGATGTACCTCAAGGCTCAATTTTGGGGCCCTTTTTATTTCTCATTATGATTATTGATTTATGTGATAATGTTGATGTTAAATCAATTATTTATGCTGATTATTCAACATTTTCATAAACTCATTAAAATTTTAATGAATTTCAATTGTTTTCGAGTGTAACCATTGATGCAGTCTTAACATGGTTTCATTTTTTCATTTCATTTATTGCATTTCATAGATCTTACATCAGCATTAAAGTTTTAAGTCTAACAGTTTCTTTGCGAACAATGATAAAACACAGAGATTGATATTTAGTTCAAATAATATACACAACAATCCAGGCTGTGAATCTGTGAAGCTATTGGAAAATGTATATAGATTCTAAGTTAAAATGGAGTTATTATATTTATGTTACCAAAAGGCTATCCAGAGTGTTATATTTAATGAGAAGTCGGTGAATAAAATTCCTCTGTATTTTATGCGAAATATTTATTTTGCTTTATTTGAAAGCGTTTTTCGTTTTAGCCTTTTTATTTATGGTAATAGTTACTTCATAATTGAAATTCTTTTATTTTGGAAGAAAACTTTAAGAATTACTCGTAAAAAAGTTTTCTTATAGGGCAACATGCAGACCTCTTTTTATTCAAGAATATTAATGAAAATTTTCAGCATCATATAATATTCTATAAGGTTCCAATGTATATTACAAAGATTGAGGAACGTCACTCGCTTAGTTATGATACACATACTTACTTACAAATGACTTTTAGAGAACCCGGAAGTTCACTGCCGCCCTCACATAAACCCGCTACCGGTCCCTATCTTGAGCAAGATTAATCCAGTACCTAGAATTATTTCCCACTTCTCTCAAATCCATTTTAATATTATGCACCCATCTACGTCTCGACCTTCGAAAAGGTAGAAGCGATACACATAATTATGAAAAAAGATACATACAATGATGAAAAAAGAAATGCCTTTACTTGTAATGTACCGTTGCATAGACTAACGACTCAAAATAGTTATGTATATATTGCTTTAAAGATTTTTAATATTCTGCCTGTAAATATCAGACATCTGACATTTCCAGTATTCAAGCAACAAATTAAACAGCGGATACTATCCAGACCATTTTATTCCCTAAATAAACATTTTAAATCTAAGTTTAATCTAATCTACTGTTGTTTTGATGAAAACTATTGTATTGTTTATTATTAAGGGTTAATAAATATGTTTATTATTATTATTATTATTATTATTATTATTATTATTATTATTATTATTATTATTATTCAGAACATTGTACGAAATGGAAATATAAAAATTGGAGATTTATCCTTCGAAGAGGCGAAAAAATTCAAATATCTTGGAGCAACAGTAACAAATATAAATGACACTCGGGAGGAAATTAAACGCAGAATAAATATTTGGGGCTAAGCGGGATGAAGTTACAGGAGAATGGAGAAAGTTACACAACACAGAACTGCACGCATTGTATTCTTCACCCGACATAATTAGGAACATTAAATCCAGACGTTTGAGATGGGCAGGGCGAATCCAGAAATGCATATAGAGTGTTATTTGGGAGACCGGAGGGAAAAAGACCTTTAGGGAGGCCGAGACGTAGATGGGAGGATAATATTAAAATGGATTTGAGGGAGGTGGGGTATGATAATAGAGACTGGATTAATCTTGCACAGGATAGGGACCGATGGCGGGCTTATGTGAGGGCGGCAATGAACCTTCGGGTTCCTTAAAAGCCATTTGTAAGTAAGTAAGTATTATTATTATTATTATTATTATTATTATTATTATTATTATTAAATTAATAGTGGAAACTTATATAGGTTAATAAACCATTTTTAATGAAGTTAAGTATGAAAAATAGGAATGAATTTTTTACGTCAGATCTGACAGGATAAGAGAATTTATCACACACAATATACACATAGTAGCCCCGATATCAACGTCCTGCCCTTGGGCAGAAAACCACGAATGAATCAGTGAATATCATATCATATCATATCATATCATATCATATCATATCATATCATATCATATCATATCATATCATATCATATCATATCATATCATATCGTATCGTCATATCGTATCGTATCGCATCGCATCACATCATATATTGCATTGTAGGCTATTTATATTATATTATATTATGTTATATTATGTTATCTCATATCACATTATATTATATTATGTTATCTCATATCACATTATATTATATTATGTTATCTCATATCACATTATATTATATTATGTTATCTCATATCACATTATATTATATTATGTTATCTCATTTTACATGATGTGATGTGATGTGATGTGATGTGATGTGATGTGATGTGATGTGATGTGATGTGATGTAATGTGATGTGATGTGATGTGATGTGATGTGATGTGATGTGATGTGATGTGATATATTATATTATATTATATTATATTATATTATATTATATTATATTACATTACATTACATTACATTATATTATATTATATTATATTATATTATATTATATTATATTATATTATATTATATTATATTATATTATATTATATTCCACTACAGGTAAAGATGGAAAACATGACTGTTGGAGTCTCTAATCGTTCTAAACTAAAGAATATACAGAGAGTACCATAAGTAATGTCATTAATTTCAGGGGTTTATTCTTTGAGATATTTCAAACAAAAAAGTTTAAAATAATTTTACTCATTTTTGCTTCCTTATCGAGATAAAAACTGTTTTATATGAAATATTTTGCATAGCGTGTTTCGGGAGAGCCGTTGATTTAATATTCAATATGCTGAGACAATTTAAGAGAACACTGTATTATGATAATACATTATTGAAATAATTTTAGTTTTGTCATTTAAATGTGCAGATATTTGATCTGAACAAATAAAACATTGTAAAATACGTTTTCAGAACGAAAAGTGTTATTTGATCGGATCACATTTCTACACATTAAAAAGACAAATCTAAAATTCTTTCAATCATTTATTATCATAATACACTGCTCTCTTAAACTGGCATAGTGGGAATTAAATCAATGGCTTTCTTAAAACACGTAATGAAATATTTCATACAAAACAATTTTTATCTCGATAAGGATGGAAAAACAAGCAAAATTGTATTAAACATTTTTGTTTTTTAATATCACATAGAATAACTCCAAAATTAATTACATTATTTACGGTTTACCCTGTATTTTGATGATGATGATGATGATGATGATGATGATGATGATGATGATGATGACGAAGAAGGAGAGCACGTATATGAAAATGAATATAGTGAGGGAAGTAAAAAGAATTCTGTGATAAGTATTACATTGAAATTAAAATTAAGTATAATAAACAATTTCACATTTAATTTGTCCTTAAAGTTGTAATGATTTTGTCATCACGTGAAATGTGACATATTGGGACATCTTAATTCACACGTTAAAACCACGTTTTCTTTTATCGAGGATTGCACCTGACAAAGAAACAGACAACGCGTGGAAGGGTACAGTAGGAACAGCAGCGGGACGGACAGACAGCCAAAGAAAAATCCCCTCGCGAAGCTCCTCGATGTGTTAGCTATATCTGTACTAGACAACACGGAGTCTCAGGTCTGATCAATCGATGAATTCTATGACAGTTTGAACAGTAGCAGGTGTGCCTGACACTTTGACATCTCTCTGGAGAAAATGGAGCGAAAGACGAGATTACGGCATAGTTGAAAATGTGTGGAATTCTTCTATAGATGCATCTAAGCAAGAAGAAAAAGTAGAGATGCATAGTTTTATTCAACCTGAAATGTCTCATATCCACGAGAATAAAGGCGAGACGCGGGATCCGTAGTATAACATGAAGATATTAACTCGGCTCTACTATTTGTACCTGCACGAAGTGAGATCCTTCGTACTACTTTGTAATTATTTGCTTCCATTTTAAACACTCCCAGTTCCTCTCAGATCTGCAGAAGATGTTCCTCGACACAATTATATGCCTTACAATAGCAGCTTCCTTAATCTGAAACAACGAACAAAGGAGAGAATTCTGGACGAAAGGAGACTATGAATCTACGAAACAAATTCATCTGCGACATTAAAACCGTGTACACTGAAGGCTTATAGAGCGACACAAAATTCTTCTCTGATTTTATTATTTCTATGCAATGACGTGCGCAGAATTTTGTCAGGGGATGCCATTATTGTAATTATTTACAATTTATAATGCCTGTATTTTAAATTTTTGTGTATTATTATTATTATTATTATTATTATTATTATTATTATTATTATTACATACTTACTTACTTACTTACAAATGGCTTTTAAGGAACCCGAAGGTTCATTGCCGCCCTCACATAAGCCCGCCATCGGTTCCTATCCTGCGCAAGATTAATCCAGTCTCTATCATCACACCCCACCTCCCTCAAATCCATTTTAATATTATCCTCCCATCTACGTCTCGGCCTCCCCAAAGGTCTTTTTCCCTCCGGTCTCCCAACCAACACTCTATATGCATTTCTGGATTCGCCCATACGTGCTACATGCCCTGCCCATCTCAAACGTCTGGATTTTAAGTTCCTAATTACGTCAGGTGAAGAATACAATGCGTGCAGTTCTGTGTTGTGTAACTTTCTCCATTCTCCTGTAACTTCATCCCTCTTAGCCCCAAATATTTTCCTAAGCACCTTATTCTCAAACACACTTAACCTATGTCCCTCTCTCAGAGTGAGAGTCCAAGTTTCACAACCATACAGAAGAACAGGTAATATAACTGTTTTATAAATTCTAACTTTCAGATTTTTGGACAGCAGACTGGATGATAAGAGCTTCTCAACCGAATAATAACACGCATTTCCCATATTTATTCTGCGTTTAATTTCCTCCCGAGTATCATTTATATTTGTTACTGTTGCTCCAAGGTATTTGAATTTTTCCACCACTTAGAAGGATAAATCTCCAATTTTTATATTTCCATTTCGTACAATATTCTGGTCACGAGACATAATCATATACTTCGTCTTTTCGGGATTTACTTCCAAACCGATCGCTTTACTTGCTTCAAGTAAAATTTCCGTGTTTTCCCTAATCGTTTGTGGATTTTCTCCTAACATATTCACGTCATCTGCATAGACAAGAAGCTGATGTAACCCCTTCAATTCCAAACCCTGCCTGTTATCCTGAACTTTCCTAATGGTATACTCTAGAGCGAAGTTAAAAAGTAAAGGTGATAGTGCATCTCCCTGCTTTAGCCCGCAGTGAATTGGAAAAGCATCAGATAGAAACTGACCTATACGGACTCTGCTGTATGTTTCACTGAGACACATTTTAATTAATCGAACTAGTTTCTTGGGAATACCAAATTCAATAAGAATATCATATAATACTTCCCTCTTAACCGAGTCATATGCCTTTTTGAAATCTATGAATAACTGATGTATTGTACCCTTATACTCCCATTTTTTCTCCATTATCTGTCGAATACAAAAAATCTGATCAATTGTCTATCTATTACGCCGAAAACCGCACTGATGATCCCCAATAATTTCATCTACGTACGGAGTTAAATTATTATTATTACTATTATTATTAAAAATATCAACTGTTAAATGTACAAAACATCAAACCAACGTTTCACGCAGTTTTTATGTTAATTTGTCTCTCTCAAAACAATGTTTTTTTTTTTTATATAAATTTGACATCACACAGAATGAAATGTACCTTATTTTTGTTTTCCTTATGTTAATTTATCAAACAAATAAGTAGGCCTATCTAGAAGGTGTATTAAAGTTACATTATATTACTGGGAACTTTAACAAATCTATACCATATTTTGGAACAGAATTAATGGCATCTTTCTATACCATATTTTGGAACAGAGGGAGTACAATATTAGAAACTGAAAGTAGCTGGAAAATAGAATTAAATTCTTAATTGTATCACATGTTGTGAAAATTGTGTGCCATGTTGGACTTGAACAGGGAAAGCGGAGACATTTTTGCTCACACGGACTAGCTTCATTTTTACGTTCTCGTTATAAGAATATAAACTGGAATTAATATTGGTACTAGTGGCTTGTGCAGCAAATACTGCAAACTAAATTCATTAGAATTTCAAATAAAAATTTTTCAGATTTATTTTCAATGAAGAATAGGCCTACCAATCATTTTAAAAGCTATTTGCTTCCATAATAATGAAACATACTCTCTCTGAATGGTTTTCAATGCCAAATACTTTTTTAAACCTATCCATCTTCAGTTTTTCACTTTAAAAGCGAAAACGCAAGTAACAATGTTAGGACGATCAGTGGGTTTTTCATGAGGGAGTAAAGCAGTAGTAGCTATTTCCGGTCATTGTGGATTGTAGGTGAGAGGTAAGAAAATTTCAGGTTTGCACATGCTTTCGAACAATAGACATAGCGTCTTGGTATAGCTGCTGCATTTTTTCGTGAACTACATTGAAATGTAGAGAGTAGAATCATTTTATCCTGCTAAGAGATCTTGCTGAAATGATCGGGAGACTAAAAAATCTTGTAGGTATCTTATTTTATCAGTAAGTAAAACCTTTTGGTCTTTTCTCAGGAACTATAATTTTTGCGCTCTCTCCAGACAATACTGGTAAGAATCACGCATACAAATATCCACACCACACCGCCATTAAATATATGAGAAAGACCCACACTACTTGATTTATAACTATAAAAATATTTCATTTTTAATAACAATAATTTTAACTTACGTAAGTTTTGTAGTTTTCAGTAACATACATTGTATATATTATACAGCCGTCACTCAATAAATTATAGAAATGAAGATCTAATTTAAGATGTTCTCTACGTATACGTATATAACTCCAAAAAGGTTTGAGATTCACATCATCAATAGGCTATATCCTTAATATGTATATTAGTAACATATACATCATGACATTAACTATAATAATATTTCATTTTCAATGGTGATAATGTCATCAAACGACTTCAAGTTTCGTACTTTTTAATATCCAATACACAGACAGCTGTATTCAGAAGGTTACACACAACAGAATTAGACATGTAAATTATTTTTAGTAAGCTTTGAACGTTTTTAATAACCAATTATAGGGAAGTTATAAAAAATTACACAAAGGAAGATCGACATATTGTTGTCATTATGATGTCACAGAATTTGCTTTGATTTGCTCTATGTCAGCAATCCTGCAAGTCATGGCCTTCGCGTAGTATTGTTTATTGTAGTGTGTGTTTTGTTTTATTTATTAGTTCTCAAAGCTGACAACAGATGGATTTTGGAAAATAGGAAAATTGTGTAGGAAAATTGACACTTCACTGAACACTACTATTTTTCTGAAAAATTTTGGATGCGAGGCTTCAAAATGAGGGGTCACTTATTACAATCCGTTCAGCCGTTTTCCCGTAATTTTCATTACCAGTTCAAATTATATATATACTAGTGGCTTGTGCAGCAAATGCTGCTGCAAACTAAGTTCTTTAGACGTTCAAATAAAATTTTTTCAGATTTATTTTCAATGAAGAATACTTGTCTTTTTGATAGTTATTTGCTACCATAATAATGAAACATACTCCCTCTGAGTGGATTTTTTTAGGCCAAATACTTTTTCTTGAATCTATCCAACTTGAGTTTTTGAGTTTCAACGCGAAAACGCAAATATCAATGTCAGGACGCTAGCAGTAGCTATTTCAGGTCATTGTGGATTGTAAGCAAAAGTTAAAAAAAATGTCAGGTTTGCTAAGCTTTCGAACAATAGCATTTTCGTATAGCTGCTGCATGTAGAACTTGAAATGTAGAGCGTAAAATCATTTTATCCTACTAAGAGATCTTGCTGAAATGATCTGGAGACTACAAAATTTTCTAGGCCTCTTATTTTATCAGTAAGTAATACCATTTGATCTTTCCTTAGGAACTGTAATTTTTGCGCTCTCTCGAGCCAATACTGAAGACAATGAGACATATCAATATCTACACTACACCGCCATTAAGTATATGAAAAAGACCCAACCCCACTGTTTTAATAAGTATAAAAATATTTTGATTTTTAATAACAATATTATTATCTTACTTAAGTTTTGTAGTTATATATTGCAGCCACTCAGTAAATTATAGAAATGAAGAACTAAATTAAGATATTGTCTACATTTACTTACATAACCTCAAAACGTTTCACTTTCACGTCATCAATATAGCATCAATTTTATGTATAATTAATGAAAAATAGACGCATCATGATATTAACTATAATAATATTTAATTTCTAATGGTAATAATGTCATCAAACCACCTCAAGTTTTGTAGGGTAGATTTGAATATCCCACACACAGCTGTACTCAGAAAATTATACAGTGCAGAATCAGTTTTTAATAACAAATTGAATTGAGCTCTAAATATGTCGGCAATCCTGCAGGTCATGGCCTTCGTGTAATAGCCTATTGTTTATTGTAGTGTGTGTTTTGTTCTGAAATTCAATCCAGTCGGCCGTGATTCAATAACATTAGTTCTCAAAACTGACAACAGATGGATTTTGAAAAATAGGAAAATTATGTAGGAAAATTAACATTTCACTGAAAACTACTACTTTTCCGAAAAACTTTGGCTATTTACTAAAATCCGTTCAGCAGTTTTCCCGTAATTTCCATTACCATTTCAAATTATATATATATATATATATATATATATATATAGATATATAGATGGTGCCCCGAAAGTAAATAGTGTAGCCCACTGATGTGTAGTTCCATTCTTTGTGTCCCGACGATTTAGGGATAAGTGAATGTATAGGCGGACGACTGCCAAATTCCTCCTCGTGTGAGCGAGGGCGGTAGAGCGCTTCACGGGGAGGGTCCCCTGGGAGCCCCCATCGCGGTGCGTCCCGCGCGAGCCTAGCGGGCCCTCTGGACTGTGAAATGGGCTGCCATTAGGAGTGAGTTGCAGGCGCAGTCTGACGGGGGGGTGCCCGTGGGACCCCTCTCCCCCCGCCGACTGATGTTCTATTGGACGTACATGATGCCTTGAGGTTAATTACAAAGTTGTTGAGAAACTCCGGGTTTCGCCTGCAGGTGCCGCTGATGCAGGCGTTGCGGAGGTCATCCATCGTGCCGACTTGACCCCTCCCCTTCTTTATCTAGTTTCTCCATCACCTAAATCGACCCTTTTAACTATGCCGACGACACTAACCTCTATTTCTGTCTGCTGGAGAGCTCTTCCCTCAGCCCTCCCGTGTGATTGGTCCTATAAAGACTACTGTACAACTCTGCGAAACCAATGCAGATGCGATCCATCTTCGAACTGTTGCGACGAGCTCCAACACTTTAAGCGCTGGAAACTTTGGAAACAGACAGCAGTAGCAGCGGACCATGCACCCCATACTCTTTCTTTTCACGGTATTAATCTCGAGATTTCATGTTAAAATCTGCGCTTTGAATGCGTATTTTCGTATTATCTTCATATACAAGAATCGTACACTATAGTGGTGGGCTCTCATTAGTTCCACGTCGCAGAGCCGCAGGTTCGATTCCCGATGGACTTGGATATTTTCCATTGATCGAATCTATTCGACAGAATTTTCTTTAGCAAGCACATAAAACTATGTACCTTACTGCTACTAATGCCGAGTATCTAGAAAAAGAGAGCGCCTTAACGTCCCTTTACCCCCAGGAAGGGATGAGAGATATTAGCTCCCAATCATGGTAGAAGAGCTCGACCTTGATCACGAGCGCATAGCGCATTCACTGTAACGTAGACAACAGGGATGTACATGCACGTGCAGCGAATAAAGGCAGCAATTATTACAATAACTTGCGTTACTAAATTTCTGGCTATGTAATAGGGCTAATTACTAAGTTATTTAATATACATGTACATATATAAACAAATCGCAAAGGGAAGGGCTTTTTAGAAACAAAAAGAGAAATAGGAAAAGTTAATTGTATGTAAATCATTTTATTGTTAAAAGCAATTATTTATTATGTAAATACTTCACTTCATTGGTTAGGAGAAACTAATAGGGTCTACCTGGTCGACGTGTGTGATGTCTAAGTACTTTTGAGTATTTGTTGAAAAAATAATAATGGCAATATTGATTGAAATAGAGTATATTGATTGTGTCATTGTGAAAATGTAGTCCTTACTCTCCAGTCGTGATTATGTAATGAGTTTTCTAAGAGTGATTTGTGAGATGCACGTAATACGAAAAAACAAATTGATTAAATTAAGATGTTGAGAACCATCGTAATTTTTTGGGGTCAATCATTTAAGGGGATATGTATGACTTTTAAAACTTCCACAATTTCGGGAAAAATTTTTTAAATTTAAACTATATAAACAGATCTATAATAATATCATCTATACAAAATTTAGTGCAATTAGGTCTAATAGTTTTGAAATTATATTTTTAACTATATTTTACATTGACGTTACTAAAAAAGCTTCTTCCATCAAAGTTTTCAAAATGTTTAGTTCATATTTGCTCAAAATCCTGAAAATAGTTATTGGAATAAAAGTGAATTAGCATTTTGAATTTAGTAATAGTATAAGTTAAAGTGCAATCAAAGATAAAATATTATTTCTAAATTAATGAAACACGTAGTCTAATAAAAGTAAATATCCAGAAACAAGCAACAAATAAAACATCAACAATACATTTAAAACAAAGAAATAAAAGGAATCTAGATACAATCTACTGACCCAAGTGTAAATTAATTTACCTTCGATGTCAATTCCGAAATGAATTTATTTCTCTCTTCTCCTGAATAATGTCTATATTTTCTTTCATGTCGCGTCTCATAATGCCGTTTTATGTTGCTTTCTTTGGAAATGATATTTTTTTTACACAACAAACACTGAACTTCATCACCATGTTCGAAGCATAAATATTGTATCTTCCACTCTTCCTGAAAGCTTTAAGCGCTTCCGTTCCGTCATGATGCGCTGTGTTCTAAGATCTGTACATCCTTTAGCAATGTTTACAGGTAAAAGAGCTCCGCGCGCGCAGCGGGCATAAAAGAGCTCTTGCCCGCAAATATTAATACCCATCGCAAGACTGCTCCTATGCCTCCATTATGTATTACTATATATCGGATTTTTAAATTCTAAATTTCTTACTTTAAGTACCTAAAATAAGATATATTCCAATACTAAGGTTCTAAAATGAAGAAGTAATATTTTTTTTAAATTCTATTTACATTAATAAATTATTGTCACCAATTAAATTAATAAAGGAAAGTATAATGTATTAGAAGGAAGTTGACATTAAAAATTGTACTGTAAACACATTGGCATTTCTCTAACAAATAAATAAAAAAATATATATGTCCTAACAAATGTAACATTTTAAAATTCCTTTTCAGGAAGAAAAGTTACCCCTACAATAATGATAATGATTTAGTTTAGCTGGCAGAGTTAAGACCGTAAGGCCTTCTCTTCCACGCAACCAGCAAAAAGTATACATACATATGTATGAACTTACAAAGATTCAACAATTTGATTCAGATAAGAGTTTTATGTATACAAGAGATTATTTACGAATTAAACAGCAAAATACTATGAACTATTAATTAAACAATGAAATACAAACTGTGTAGCAGAATTAAGCTAAAATACATAGAATGTTAATATATTTCAAATAATGTTACATAATAGAAAGAGATTATTATGAGACAATTTTGAAAATACAGCACTATCAGGATGAATGTCTAAAGGAAGGAGTAACAATGTAGACAGTGATAGTTTAAGTCAGTATGATTGGAGTGAAATGCTAATAAGGTTATCTTTTAAGCTGTTTTTAAAGGTGTTTATTGTCTTGAAGCCCCTAATACTTTGTGACAAGGAATTCCATTGTCGCGAGGTGGATACTGTAAAAGATGATGAATAACAAGATGTTCTATGAAGAGGTATACTTAACGCGCCACAGATAAGTGATCTGGTATTTAAGTCGTGGTTTGAGTACAGATGAGAGAAATGAGACGAAAGGTAATTTGGTGTTGAGGTGTGCAGAATTCGAAAGAGTAAAGACAAAGAGTGCAAAGTGGATGGGGGTCGACTGGGGTGGATGGGGGTAAATTGCCACACTCCACACATAGTACTTCACTAGTCTCTTCCTTAGTTCTTTTACCAGAGGTCCACAGAAGATGCCCTTTTTTTATTAAAAGCTTCCTTTGCCATTGCTATCCTCCTTTTGACTTCTGGCAGCATCTCATGTTACTACTATAGTACACCCCAAGCATTTGAAGCTGTCCTCTTGCTCTTGTTTACATTCTTTAGTTTTATTCCGATAACCATTATCTTCGTCATGTTTGCATTCATCTTTAACAATAATGGAACAAAAAATAACAAATAAAAAATTCATAAAAAGGTTGTTTAAAAAAAAAAAAAGGAGATAAACAATTTTTTCAAAGAAAAACATAAAACAAAAAAAGAAGAAGACAAAAAAAGCAAAAAAGGAAGGAAATGAAAAGACAGAAGATAAATAAAAAACAAAATTGTTTTGTTTTTAAATTTATCGGGAGTGAACATAGAGTGATTCGATAGTTACTCAGGAGTGACTTGGGAGTGAATCGAGAGGAACTCGGGAGTGTAACGGAAGTGAAACGAGAGTGAATAATGAGTGGCTCGCGAGTGAGTAGAGAGTGAATATAGAGTGAATAGGGAGGAACTCAAAAGTAAATAGGGGGTGAATTGGGATCGACTCTAGAGTGAATAGAGTGACTTAGAAGTAAATAGGGAGTGAATTGGGATCGACTCTAGAATGAATAGAGTGACTTAGAAGTAAATAGGGAGTGAATTGGGATCGACTCTAGAATGAATAGAGTGACTTAGAAGTAAATAGGGAGTGAATTGGGATCGACTAGGGAATGGATCTACAGTGACTCGGGAGTCAATCGAGAATGACTCGGGAGTGGCTCGGAAGTGAATCGTGAGTGACTCGCGAGTAAATAGGGAGTGACTGGGGAGTGGCTCGGGAGTGAATCAAGAGTGACTTGGAAGTGAATAGGGAGTGACACGGGAGTGAATAGGGATTTACTTGGGAGTGTGCAGAGAATGAATGTGAAGTAAATAGAGAGTGACTTGAGAGTGAATATGCTGTGAATGAGTAACTCAGAATTAAGTAGAGTGAATTGAGAGGGCCTTGGAATTGAATCGTGAGTAACTAAAGAGTGAATCGGGAGTGACTCGATGGTGACTGGAGAGTGAATGCTGAGTGAATTATTAGGGAATGGGGAGTGAGTTATGGAGTGCCTTAGATGTGAAAGAAGTGACTTCGGAGTGAATAGGCAGTCATTCATAAGTAACAAGGGAGTGAATGGGCAGCGACTCGGTAGTGAATCGAGAGTGACTCGGGATTGAATCGGAGGTGGCTCGATGGTGGCTAGGGAGTAAACCGAGGGTGACTCGGGAGTGAATATGGAGTGAATAATTGTGAAGAGGGAGTGACTCAGAAGTAAGCAGGGAGTGAATTAGGAGCGAATCGGATGTGAATCCAGAGTGGTCTGTGAATGAATACTCCCTGTGGTGACACGGTAATATTTTTTATTTTTCTTATTTATCTGTTTATTGATATATTTTTTTTATTTTTTATTATTTCCTTATTTATTTTATTTAGTCTTTATTTATTTTAATTAGTCTTTATTTATTTTAATTACTTTTTTACTCATTTTTATTTATTTTTAATAATTCATTGAGTAATTTATTAATTTTATTTTATTTATTTATTTGATTTGATTTCATTAATCTTTTATTTACTTATTTCTTATTTATTTATTTAGTTACTTATTTACTTACGTATCTATCTATCTATCTATCTATCTATCTATCTATCTATCTATCTATCTATCTATCTATCTATCTATCTATCTATCTATCTATCTATCTATCTATCTATCCATCCATCCATCCATCCATCCATCCATCCATCCATCCATCCATGTATTTATTTATTTATTATTTATTTATTTAGCTTTAACTTATGTGATTTATGTAGCAGCATTGGCATATCCCATTGTATCGTCTCCTCTTCTGCTAACAACGCCATATCATCAGCTCAGCAAATCTTATGCACTTTAAGTGAACAATGTAAGGTGGTACTTTAAGCCCTGGTAGTGTTGTCACGTTATAAACCTTTCTAACAACTGTAATCCAAATCTGGTGAATTGAAATAAAGAACCACCCGATCAGGAACGTACACAGTGCTCACTTGAGGGTTATGGCAGGTTTCGTCTGCTCTTGGAGCGACTTCTCCAAGGTTTCGCATTTTATGACTATGGATGCGGAGTTTTTCCATGATATGCTGTCTTGACTTCCTTTTCGCGATTCAAGTCGTAATTTATTCATGGGAGAGTTTTCAGCGTGACGTGGGGGCTAGTTTGCATGTCTGGAACAGCCGGGTTGTATCTTCATACCCCACACACTGTCGTATCACGATCTAGTGAAGAAAGGAAACAGTTTGCTTCCTGTCGACAGGATCGCACGAGACTGTCAGTTAAAAAAGTGATCTCGCGTCGTGTCACTTCCGCACCCGCTCCCTCCGCAGCAGTGGATGAACTATATGTGAACAAAGTATATCGATCAGCAATGTACCAAGTGTATTGCAATGCTATGAAAGCCACCGGCGTGGCTCAGTCGGTTAAGGCGCTTGCCTGCCGGTCTGAAGTCGCGTTGCCCGCTTGGGCTGATTACCTGATTGGGTTTTTTCCGAGGTTTTCCCCAACCGTAATGTGAATGCAAAGTAATCTATGGCGAATCCTCGGCCTCATCTCGCCAAATACCATCTCGCTATCACCAATCTCATCGACGCTAAATAATCTAGTAGTTGATACAGGCCTACTATATACCACAATTACTGGCATTTAAGGAACCCGGAGGTTCATTGCCGTCCTCACATAAGCCCGCCATTGGTCCCTATCCTGAGCAAGATTAATCCATTCTCTATCTTCATACCCCACCTCCCTCAAATCCATTTTAATATTATCTTCCCATCTACGTCTTGGTCTCCCTGAAGGTCTTTTTCCCTCCGGCCTCCCAACTAACACTGTATATGCATTTCTGGATTCGCCCATACGTGCTACATGCCCTGCCCATCTCAAACGTCTGGATTTAATATTCCTAATTATGTCAGGTGAAGAATACAATGCGTGCAATTCTGTGTTGTGTAACTTTCTCCAGTCTCCTGTAACTTCATCCCTCTTAGTCCCAAATATTTTATATATTATTTTAATCTACCGAAGTACATATGATATGTCCATGCAGATATTCTGCGTCATCATACCATGAAAGAGAAAATTACTCTTTCATCGTATGATGACGCAGAATATCTGCATGGAAATATCATATGTACTTCGGTACATTAAAATAATATATATGATATGCGTAAATCACTTTGTGATTAAAGACGGCGCTTATTCCGTCGGATCCCGGCCAACTAGTCACTCATAACGAGTGCACCTCAGCACATGTGTGGACTTCGGTCGTACGTTCATAGACATCTATGACGTAGTGCAGAGGGCGGCCACTAGAGGGAACCCAAGATTTGGAGCTTAATCTGAGACGATTCTGTCCGACGCCGGGGTAGTAT
Organism: Periplaneta americana; assembly: GCF_040183065.1. Classification (NCBI taxonomy): domain Eukaryota; kingdom Metazoa; phylum Arthropoda; class Insecta; order Blattodea; family Blattidae; genus Periplaneta; species Periplaneta americana. The sequence continues at coordinate 220,495,447 of NC_091117.1, forward strand.
CCGGTGTGGCTTAGTGGATAAAGCATCAGCACGGAGAGCTGAAAACTTGGGTTCAAATCCCGGCGCCGGAGAGAATTTTTCTCCGTTCCATTACTCTTTCATCAACCCAAATATTTTGCTAAGCATCTTATTCACAAACGCTCTTAATCTCTGTTCCTCTTTCAAAGTGAGAGTCCAAGTTTCACAACCATACAGAACAACCGGTAATATAACTGTTTTATAAATTCTAACTTTCAGATTTTTCGACAGCAGACTGGATGATAAAAGCTTCTCAACCGAATAATAACAGGCATTTCCCATATTTATTCTGCGTTTAAATTCCTCCCGAGTATCATTTATATTTTTTACTGTTGCTCCCAGACATTTGAACTTCTCCGCCTCTTCAAAAGCTAAATTTCCATTTTTTATACGATGAAATGGTAATGGAACAGAGAAAAATTCTCTCTGGCGCTGGGATTTGAACCCGGGTTTTGAGCTGTACGTGCTGATGCTTTATCCACTAAGCCACACTGGATACCCACCCTGGCGTCAGACAGAATCGTCTCAGTTTAAGTTCCAACTCTTGGGTTCCCTCTAGTGGCCGCCCTCTGCACTACGTCATAGATGTCTATGAACGTAGGACCGAAGCTCACACATGTGCTGAGGTGCACTAGTTGGCCGGGATCCGACGGAATAAGCGCCGTCTTAAATCACGAAGTGATTTACGCATATCATATATATTATTGTAATGTACCGAAGTACATATGATATTTCCATGCAGATATTCTGCGTCATCATACGATGAAAGAGTAATGGAACGGAGAAAACTTCCCTCCGGCGCCGGGATTTGAACCCGGGTTTTCAGCTCTACGTGCTGATGCTTTATCCACTAAGCCACACCGGATACCACCCCGGCGTCGGACAGAATCGTCTCAGATATATCCAATTTTTATATTTCTATTTCGTACAATATTCTCGTCACGAGACATAATCATATACTTTGTCTTTTCGGGATTTTCTTCCAAACCTATCTCTTTACTTGCTTCCAGTAAAATTCCCGTGTTTTCCCTAATCGTTGTGGATAAGCAATATGTACTGGCAAATAAATGTAAACCTGCACATCAAATTCTGGGCCATTCCCGGCGCATTCCAATGCAACATAAACGTAGTTTAATTAATTATTCGATAAATTTAGGCATTCACGTCAACTACAATAAGGAATTAATAGAGGCTGACACAAATTTAATGCCATCTTTGAAGTTTCGTGGCAACGTTCCCTTGCATTAGACAAAGTTGAATACATCTCTATCGAAATCCGATGGATTCAAAGCTCCCAGCCGTATTGTCAATTGCCTGTTCATTTATGTGGCTGCTTCACAGCTCAGTCGTAGTAATTCTGTAAGTTGCAACAATCTGCGACGCAGTTTGAACGCACAAATGCGTGACAATAATGAAGTTGTGCCATGCGTCTTCCAGACGCAAACAAAACTGGAGCTAACGCCTTTGATGTGCAGACGCCAGGAGGAGTGAGATTCATTCCGCTAACATTAATTAAAAGCCAAACGGAAAACTGTTCTCGTCTATAATAAAACGAGTTTATGCCAAGTTCACATCTTTTACTGTTCCATAACTCTAGGTTTTTCTTTAAATGAAGTAAAGAAGGGGCTACACTGCCGCATTTTTGAGTGTAAAATTTTATATATTGACTATTACACTCTTACTACGTCATACTACTTTTGACCAATAAAACGGTACGAAAGGCCGTATTTCAACCAATCATGGCTGTTTATCGCACAATTTTATCGCGTCCCTAGCATTTGTTTAATTTTATCGCGTCCCTAGCATTTGTTTAATTTTATCGCGTCCCTAGCATTTGTTTCTTTGTTTGCCAACATTTATAACTGCGCTGGTCTGGACGTCAAAAATATATATAAAATTACAAACCACTCCAGTCGATGCACAGCAGTTTCAAATATGACTCGCATTGGCATTCAAGAACAAGAATTAATAATAAGAATCACTGATCATACCTATGCATCTTCTGAAATTCGATTTACAAATAAATGAAGAGCACCATTCGGAAATCCTGAACAAGTTGAATACACCATGTAGGCCTAAATCAACGAGTTCCACTTCTATTACGCACACGTCCAATATAACATCAATTGAACCACCAACCACATTCAAATTTGAAAATTGTACATTCAATAATTATTCCTTTTAAAATTATTCATTCGGAAATTCTGAATAAGTTGAATACACCATGTAGGCCTAGATCAACGAGTTCCACTTCTATTACGCACACGTCCAATATAACATCAATTGAACCACCAACCACATTCAAATTTGAAAATTGTACATTCAATAATTATTCCTTTTAAAATTATTCATTCGGAAATCCTGAATAAGTTGAATACACCATGTAGGCCTAAATCAACGAGTTCCACTTCTATTACGCACACGTCCAATATAACATCAATTGAACCACCAACCACATTCAAATTTGAAAATTGTACATTCAATAATTATTGCTTTTAAAATTATTCATGTTTATTTTTTATGTCATCGTCGTTAATTAAAACTTTTCTAACACTTATGTATATTGGTTAGGTTATGTTATAGCTTCTGCTATATGATATTATGGATAGTCACGTATCAGAGATTGTTTAATATTAAGATTTATTGAAAATCATCTGTCAAGTGACGTTGATAACTGGGATTCGGATAATATTAAGATTTATTGAAAATCATCTGTCAAGTGACGTTGATTACTGGGATTCGGATAATTGTAGTGGAATGTTGCATTTTAATAAAAATGAAACTGAATCAACAAAGCCTTCTTGACTAGTAACATTGCCATCGTGTATAATAGATCGAAAACTTCTAGACGAAAAGGCATTGCTCACTTCTGCCATCTAGCATGCATCTAGCGTAATATTTCTAATGTTGAGATGGTACAATAATACATTTGAAGACAGTTGTATTTTCGTAAGTAAATTAATATTTTATTGTATTGGAGTACTTCGTTACTTCTAATCTTTATATACTTTCTTCTAATCGTGTAATAGTCAATTAAATCCCACTCGAGTTTTGATTTTCTGTAGATAAATCAAAACGTCTAGTGAGATTACTGTTGATAACACCTTTTTCATCATGAAAAAATATTATATGTTATCCTTTCAATTCTGGAAAATGGTGTTAACTCAGAGTTTTTGGAGAATTTTACAAAAAGTAAGTATTAATTATAAGAGTGAAACATTGTTACTAATAGTAAATAAAAACTAAATGTATCCTCTTCAATTTACAAGGAAAATAAACAGTGATATTCGAATTACATTAAAAATTCCAATGGGTTTAACTTTACCTCAAAATGTCTCAAAACTAATACAAATGAGTTGTCACCTTCTTGCACCAGGTCTTCAATTTTTTAATAAAACAATAATTTTGACAGCTCTTTGAATGCCACGCCCCCTTATAGTCTTAATTTTTTTAAAACTTAATCATATTTTTAATCTGAATTGGACTAAATCAATTTGGAGTATGAATAGCCTATATACATTCTACAAAAGTGAAATATATTATTTTAATGTACCGAAGTACATATGATATTTCCATGCAGATATTCTGCGTCATCATACGATGAAAGAGTAATGGAACGGAGAAAAATTCTCTCCGGCGCCGGGATTTGAACCCGAGTTTTCAGCTCTACGTGCTGATGCTTTAGACATCTATGACGTAGTGCAGAGGGCGGCCACTAGAGGGAACCCAAGAGTTGGAGCTTAATGTGAGACAATTCCGTCCGACGCCGGGGTGGTATCCGGTGTGGCTTAGTGGATAAAGCATCAGCACGTAGAGCTGAAAACTCGGGTTCAAATCCCGGCGCCGGAGAGAATTTTTCTCCGTTCCATTACTCTTTCATCAAAAGTGAAATAGCCAATATATTATTTTTGGAAAACTGTCATGATTTTCAGTGAAGTCTTCCCTCAACATAGGATACAGGATTCACTATTAGGTGCTTCAACATTGATTGAGAAGATCAACTCGAAGTAGCAACGTCAGTAGATGTAGGTCTGCTTTGGAGAGGATTAACATATTTAACTTGATACTGGAGACAATTTGTGCTTCCACTATGACTGAACGATTTATCCGAATTTCTTACAAAACACTGATTTTTTGTCCGTCACCTTTTAACAATCGCTTAATTTATATCAGAATCTTTAACTCCAAATTTTGATACCGAGGACGTCGAGGGTATCGAAATATAAGAGGTTTTACATCACAACAATCTTTATTTTTGTAAACAATAGACAAGCGGTTTTGTTTGCATTTGGAACCTAAGTGTTGATAAACGTCCATGCTGAACGCTAATTCTCGAGGACCAGGAATTTTCTGTTTGTGCCTAATCTTAGACGTTTGAAATGGGCTAGCATTCCTTTCCTAATCGCAAGGATAATGAAAATGAACAAACAGATTAAATTTAATTTAAATACTTCAATTCTACAAACGGAGCATTCTCTGACACAGAGGAAATATAAGGAAGGCGCACATATGAGTTTCTCGGACAATGTCATTAGTCAACCTAGTCTAATGCTTCCGGATATTTGGTTACCCATAGTTGAACAAGACATCAGAAATATTCAATACAAGGGGAAGAATGCTGTCACCAACACCACGTAGACCATCTGGGGTCATCTCCACCATTAGACAAAGCAACATAGTGTTGCAGCTTAGTAGTTAGTAGTAATGTCTGCTACCGCTAGGTGGAAGCAGTAGTTTATCATGTCCTTGTTACTAGTTTTTTCCTTTTTTACTTTCTTTTATTTTCTATCGAGGTATCATAACACTTGTTCACATTTTTTTTAGTTCCCCGCTCCCTCCTTTTGTGTGTCTTTCATCAATTTTTAGCCACTTCACGCCCATCTTTTTTATTCCGTTTGGTTTAGTACCAAATACGGCTAATGATTCGGGTTTTTCTTAATTATAATCTCCACCGAAGCCAGGAATCAATCGATCAGTCATACAGAATAGCTGTACGTAACAATCCCAACAGTAGGTTTTTTTCCTTTCTCTCCTTCCTTCCACCTGAAGACGAAGGGAGAACCACCCTTCGAAACGTTGTATCTTAATTTTTTGATTGTGACAACCAGCAATGGAAAAAGTCCAAACTCCTCACCTAAACATTAAATTTAAATTCATAATATATAAAAAGACTTTCATTTCTGGCACAGGCAATATAGCTACAACGGATAATTGGAGAAAGAAATCAAATAATCGAAGAAATAAAGCCACTGGGAACGAATATATGGCAATGACGTAAACGAGAAACAAAGGACTGGGACAAGAATTCATTGCAGACTATATTCCGTTTTATAGTAAAGTAGAAAAAACTGAGAGGGGGAAATCATGTATAGCTAACCCCTTGCACAGGAAATGGAAACACGGAGATTCGTTCGCCTGCCTCTGTAGACGCATAGAGGGCAATAACCATGGAAACTCAAACACGGACGTTAGAGAACATGACTTCCCATCTCTAACAATCTAGCAAGATAGATTTTTGCCATGAAAACACGAAATAAACTGCGTTCTGTGGGTTAATAGAACCATGAATTAAATGAGTTCTATGTCGTCTACAATGGTGTAATCTATAATGATTGCCAGTTTATCGCTTGTGTGTTAGAATTCATCAAGAGTGATGAATAAAATTATTCAGGGCAACGGCATGGCACGGTTTCTTTTGGAAGAAAACTAAAGAATTATATCGATTTACAATATTATCTTGCTTGTTGAGCCGTTTCAAGCTCCTGCGGAATATCTCGTTGTAGTAATAATAATAATAATAATAATAATAATAATAATAATAATAATAATAATAATTTATTTATTTATTTACTTATATTTAATGTGCTGTACAACAGCCAGTGGCCAATTATAGTTCAGCATAAAGAATATAACGAAAACATTAGCAATAATTTACAATAAAAGTACAAAGAAATAATTAAATTAATGGCAATTAAATAAACTGATAATTACAAATGAAATAATGGAATCAAAAATGAAGAATGAAATCATATAAAATAGTATTACAAAGATATACAAGATTATAATACAACGACAATAATGACAATGAATGGACGGGATAAAATGGATGACTAAACTACATAGCATAATGAGATTAAAAGTAATTGTATTTGAAAATGAACTAATGGAATCAAGTAAATTAATAAATAACAAAATGATATAAAAGGTAGCGAGAATAATATTAAAATACATATTTAAAGAAAAGACACAAATGAAAACTGATGTAAAACTTCAAAGTATATACTACACATTAAAACGATCCAAGTTAGATCCATGCAAATTAGCATATTTTATACATCTGCAGACCGGAGAGAGAGATTTAGAATTTCTATTGTAAAACAATAATAATAATAATAATAATAATAATAGTAATAATAATAATAATAATAATAATAATAATAATACTTTATTTTAGCTGTCAGATTTAAGGCCATAAGCGCTTCTCTTTCATTCAAACAGCAAAAAATATACACACATACTGTACCAATAAAGTTACGAATTACAAATTTGAGCAAATTTAAACTAAAATACATAAAGTCTTTATATATTTTATGCTCGACCATGCCGTAGTGTAGTAATTATACACCTGGTAGCAGCCTTTTAACCCAGATAAGACTGACGTCCTATATATAGGACCCGGACGTTTTATTTGTAACATTGCTGTGTAAGATTTTCATAGTCGGCAATCATGATACCATAATCCTTATGTGTTATAAATTACCTCCAATTTTTTTTCTTATATTTAGTCTGTCATAGTCAATGTTATTATCATATTTGTGTGAAACGTCCGGTGTCCTATATGTAGGACGTCAGTCTTATCTGGGTTAATGGACCTCATTAAAGTACACCTATTCATTAAAGTTCAGGTGTTCCACCAATCATAAAATACCATTGCAGCAATATGAAAGCGGAAGTATCGATTATTCTTGGATATGCAATCGAAAGACAACAATAAATCAATAAATCGCCTATATTTGAAATAAAGTCAGTTCTGTTACTATAATAATTAGCGTTAATTGTAAATAATATTCAAATAAATTCAATTTGTCATCTCGTTTTTTAATGTCTATATCAATTTTAAGGTTATATCAAGATTAATGTTTATTTTACTCTCTAGATTATATCAAGGTCAATGTCGACATTTGTTTCTCAGAAAAAATCAATACTTTCGCGTCAGCGCACATCTCACAATTTACGAGATATTGCACAAGGTCAGTTCCGATCCCCAGTCAGATAAGAATAACATGAATACTTATGAATAATTTCAAGTTAGAAATATGGTCGAGCATAAAAAGTCGTATGAAACTTGCCTATAATGGTAATTAAAACGCTCATATGGAAATTATGAAACCCGCTTGCGCTCGTTTCATAAACATACTCGCGTCTTAATTACTACCATTATAGGCTCGTTGCATAATGTACTATTAAAATTGTGATAGTTATTATAACATTGCACATTTAGGACTATCAGAATGAATATCTAAGAAAAGAGATTACCATGTGATCAATGACCGTCTAGAAATAATGACCCAACTACCCATTTGAAAGAAATTTAAAAGATACCTTAAAAAATATATTTTTTGTTTTAACCGGGAAAGAAAAACGTTTTTTAATACAAATGAACCTAAATGACGTCCAAAGAAGAGAGCTTTACTTACAATTCACAAACAAGACATCCCCATACTACCAATAGTAAATTTCGAGAAAGAACCGAATTAGAATAGAAAAAATGTCTACAAAAATATTTAAAAACTAAATTCAAAACACAATAAGAAATACATATATTACAAGTAATAATAACTAATCAATAGAATTGTTAAATAAAAACGTTTTAGATGGCTTTTTTAGACACAGCCATGTATATGCTGGGTAACTTTCAGTGCTGGACCCCGGACCCATTTCACCGGCATTATCACCTTCATTTCATTCAGATGCTAAATAACCTAGGTGTTAATACAGCGTCGTAAAATAACCCAATAAAAAATAAAAAAAAACCATGTATACAAATATTCCAGTACATGAGACAATAGAAATAATACAACAAATCTTTCAAGATCAAAATAAAGTGACACAGAGGTAGAAGAAATCAGCAAATTATTACGAATTTGCAACAACCAAAATTACTTTACATTTAATGGCAACTTATATAAACAAAAGATTAGATTAGCTAAGAGTGCTTCCATATCCAGAAATATAGCAGATATTTTTCTCAAAACACTAGAAAATATGTTCATTGAACGCAACAAACAATATCACAAAGTGGATAAGATATATAGATGATACTTTGATTATATATTATGAAACAACTTTTGAAATTATTTTAAATAATATAAACAACATCAATTCTGAAGTTTCTTTCACAAAAGAAGACGAAATTACAATAAATTTAATTTCCTTGATATTATGATAGAGAAAAATAAGAAGACTTCTCAATTCAAAATTAAAAAAAAAAAACAATCTAAACAACACATTTAATTCTTTAGAGTTCTAACCACTCAATTCAACATAAAATAGCTGGCCTTAATAGTTTAGTAAACAGACTCGTTAATATTCCCATGAAAGAACAGGATTACAGAATGAGTTAGAAATTATATACATAATTGCCTCTGGAAGAAACAATTTATGTAGTGGTACAAATATGTATTCTATCCTGACATTAAATGAGTTGATTTTATTACCTTAGTCCAGCGGTGACCAAAGCGGGTGTCGTGATTACATCGTGTAATCACAGACATTCAAATGGGTACGAGGAGTTTCCTGTACATTGCTGTGTGTTTCATTCATGTACTGAAGGCAAGCAGTGGCGGTATCATGTCGCTCTACAAACTCTGTCTCTACAAGCAGTAAGAGGTGGTTTCGTAAAGAATGAGAAAGAGAACTTCTTTGTTGTTCTATCGGATAAAATGTAATACGTTTATTTTGCTCAACGTTCAATTAGGAGTATATAGAAATATTAATGTAATAATGTATTATTATTACTATTATTATTATTATTATTATTATTATTATTATTATTATTAACAACGTCTGTATTATTAGGAAAAATTCTATTAAAGATCTTGGTGTACTACTCGATTCTAAATTATACTTTCACGATCATGTTCAATATATTTATAATCATTCAATAAGAATGCTTGGTTTAATAAGGTCTATAACTTATTCTTTTCCTACTCCAGAGTCACTATTAAATTCTATACTTTACTTTGGTTCGATCTAAACTTGAATATGCATCTGTAGCCTGGAATTCCATTACTTCAACAGATTCGGTTAAATTGGAAAACATTCAAAGAAAATTTATTTCCTTATGTGCTTTTCGATTTATACCCAATTCCTCTGACTTTAACTATGAGATTACCTGTAAATATTTTAAATGTTGTAGCCTTTATTCTAGACGTCAAAATCTTGATTATCAATTTCTTTGCAAAGTTATCAACGGTGATATTGATTGTGAGTCTATCATAAACAACATCAGCCTTCGTATTCCTACAAAAGGTTTAAGATTTCAAAAAAAATTTTATAACAGAAATTCTAAATCACTTTCTGCAGTCTGTAGATGCATAAAATATGCCAATTTGCATGGGCACAATTTAGATCCTTTTAAGGTATAGTTTCGCTTTGATTATTAGTATTTACTGTTCTTGTTATCTATTTTATTTATGTGTGTTTTTGTTTATTTAAGATATTATTTATTTGTTTTTGCACCTTTGTTTCTTCTGTTTGTGTATTGTGCTGAACTATAATTGGCCTCTGGTTGTTGTTCAGCACACAAATATTAATAATAAATAAATAATAAATAACATAAATTATTATTATTGACCACTAAGTTTGTGTTTCTATAATTCTTCTGTACGTGCATGAATATTGATATTTTTAGATCTTCTCCCTAAATGATAAAATTATTAGGTTTTATCTCAATTCTAATCTTTAGATGAAGGTAACTATTTATTAGTTATTCATTTAATAATAATATTGTAGAAAAACGGATTCAATATTATGTGCGAACGAACTGTTAAACGCCAGGAATTCACATGTCTTAAATCATAGCCAGGAAGAGAAAGATGAGATAAATAAATGTGAGGAAGTGAGCTACATAATGGGGTTTGAAGTAAAGCCTTTCAACAGGACAGAATTTCCCAAAAGAATAATGATTAAAATAGCTTAAATAACTTGTCCATAAAACGTTTTTAATTTTGAAAACTACGAATTTCTCGACCAAGCATCGAGAGAAGAATTTAGAAAATTCCTGATTATATTCAAGAGGAAGGTTAAAAAAGAAGCAAGAAAAATCGGATATTATTCACTGGCTCTTGATGACAGCAGTGACATTACTGATACAGCAAAGCTTGAGATTTTTATCCGCGGGATTGATCAAGATGTTAGTACAGGAACCGCCACTGGTTGTAGTTTTCATGCCAAGTACCTTTCCTCCGTCTCCTTACTTCATAGGCTCCTTACCGTAGAAGAGGGTAAAGTCGATCAAAATTTTGGAATTTTTTAATGATATTTTGGTTATGCAATGGAGCGAAGTTCCTCAGAAAATAGCATTTTGTCGTCATATCCTTCACTTATGAAGACACGTTACAAGAATTGAATTACAATCTATAAAAAACTGTTTTTTCTTTAATTTGACTTGTGATCGAAGTTACCTGCTTAAATAGGGTAAAGTCGATCACCATTGAATTTTTAGTTCAAGATCGATTTTAAAATATTGCGGAGTAAAGTAGATCACTGTTTATGTTTTTAAAAAATAAATTAAGTGTATTACATATATTTTATTTGTTATAAGGAGTGTAAAAACAATAATAATCTTCAATATATGCCTATAGCCTTATAGTGTATCTTTTGTTACTGTGATCATACTATTCGATACAATTAGGCCTTTAGGTCTCCACTGTATAATCGTGACTATGATTGCCAACTTATAAAATATAAAAACACATTTTAATACTTCACATACCAACAAACATTGATTTAAAAATTCAAAATTTACATTGAAATACCACCCTTCAGTTATAATCTTAAAAAATGAAATTCAACATTGCTTAGGTTTATATCAGATGTTATTTGAAATCTTCCCCTCCTCATGTCACTTTAGAAACTACGTTGTTCCCATAGTCAGGTACAAAGAGGTGTACAAAATATGTTCCTTTCGGAGTGCTTCTCTTACGCAAGAAATTCACCATAATTTCGTCTTCTTCTTTCCCCACTATACCATCAATATAAGCTATACTATGACACTTTTCTGTTCATAAGTGTTAGTTGGAGGTATTTCGGTGAACAATTTATTCTTCCTGCTGGTCCTATCTGCTTCGAGTAGGTCGATGGCATGATCGACTTAACTCTACAAAGGTAAAAGTTTTCTTAAAATAATAAGTTTCAATACTAACATTTACGAACTGCAAAACTATTATTTCAGGATACAATCTCAACGAAAAGTACTTACGTATACTTCCTGTCTCCTTTCACTGCTGACTATAATTTAGAGTTTGTAAGACTTTGTTTTCATTTTAGAGAAAAAGTTGAAAATAAAAATTTTCACTTCAATGGTAATTACACCGGTGGCCATAATTCTGGAAACGTTTTGTTTTTGTACTATGTTATAACATCTGTATTGATTCACAGATTTATACAATTGAAAATGTTACTCGTGACTGATTCGTCTATTATGGGGTTATACTAGAGGTATTATATTAAATCCTCAACATTTTAACAATAAATAATCATTACTTTGTTGGAAATTATGTTCTTGTCTTTTAAGATCTAAATATTAATTTCAAATTTGATTATAATTTCCCATTATTTACTGTAATAAAAACTGGTCCACTGTTCATTTTAAGATTATTGTTGATCAATGGAAGCATTGTTGAGCACTGTTAGCATAAAATATGGACATTATTATTGTGTTTCTATCATTAGTCTGACTTAAGATTTCGTTTGGTTAACACCTGATTGCTTTACAACAAACTTTATTGATCATTTCATCACAATGGCTCCACGAAAGGTCTGGACACCTTCTAGGGCAGTCACACTTCGAAAAGAAGGCTACACATTCAAGGAAATTGCAAGGAAACTTGGTAATGGTGCTACAGTGTCTGGCATCCAGAAGGAATTACAGAGGTACAAGTCCACAAAATCTTGTAAAACAACAGTAATCTTAAAATCAACAATGGATCAGATAACTTTTTCAAGTCCACACCTGTGGAGTAACGGTCAGCGCGTCTGGCCGCGAAACCAGGTGGTCCGGGTTCGAATCCCGGTCGGGGCAAGTTACCTGGTTGAGGTTTTTTTCCGGGGTTTTCCCTCAACCCAATACGAGCAAATGCTGGGTAACTTTCGGTGCTGGACCCCGGACTCATTTCACCGGCATTATCACCTTCATTTCATTCAGACGCTAAATAACCTAGATGTTGATACAGCGTCGTAAAATAACCCAATAAAATAAATAAAAAAAAATAACTTTTTCAATTGTCTAAATGTGTGAATCAATGCAGATGTTATAATAATTACGTACAAAAACAAAACGTTTCCAGAATTATGGCCACCAGTGTACACAGTGTTCCCATTGTTGGCATTCGCAGGCTTTTTGTTGTCCGTCTCGCTTACATTTACCATGTCAGGCAATGAAGTCAGCATAACAAAATTTTAACAAGTAGGGTAACTGAGAAAATATATAATTTTCAATAAAAATCGCAAATGATCGATTTTACACCCACTGATTGACTTTACCCACTTCTACGCTATTTCATAGGCTGTCTATTGTATGTAATCAATGCAGCTCGAGTTTTGGTCACCGCTACCTTAGTCCTTATTTGCCAAAGAATAATATTTTTTTCCGATAGCGCACTTGTCTTCAAACGACGCAAACAAATATATTTCTCCATAAAAAGTGAAAGAGCCATAAACATATAGGAAATGTAAATGTTTCGGCACATCGGGGGAATAAGTGAAATGCTGGTTTCCATGCCAATGGTTGGCCTTGTTCAAAGTCCTCTTGCAACTCAACGACTAACACGATTTGTCTTCCAATTCTCCTGCCGGCATATCCTTTCCCTTTTCCTACTTGGTTCCATCCCTTGCCCAGGAACTGAGCATGTTCCCGAGGGAAAACAACAGTGGTAAAGCTGAAGCCGCTCTTGAGTTCACCCCCTCGGTACACGAGTGTCCCTTATATGGGATCGGGGGAGGAGGGAAAGTTGATTTTGTGAGAGAGGGTGGAAGAAATAGGCTCATTTCGTGGGGAGAAAATGTAGGGAAGATGAGGATTTGTGGCTTCCTAAGACATTGGGGTCCGTGTAACCAGACTTCTGGGTACGATCTTCTAGTTTCGTTTCTATTCCCATTTCCACAGCTTATTGGTTACTAATACGCTCTCATGTGTACTAATACGTCCAATACATCTGTTACTGACACCCCGTTATTTCTTGAAACACTGGGATTTTTAAAGCGTGGTTCGCGATTCGTAAATGCCTTGTTGATTTGTCCTTTTATATCTGCGAATATTGCTCAAAAATATCACTGTGACTACGAATCATGCAATAGTTGCAACGACTTCTACATCGGACAAACTGGAAGATCATTTCAAACACGTTACAAGGAATATATCACAGTCATAACCAAACTACACAACAATTCAACCTATCACAACGACAGCAACATAGACACTGACATGAAAATATTACACATCCAGCCAAATAATCAGAAACTTAACACTCTAGAACAGCGGTGACCAAAACTCGAGCTGCAGTGATTACATGCGACAGACAGCCTATGAAGTAAGGAGACGGAGGAAAGGTACTCGGCATGAAAACTACAACCAGTGGTGGTTCCTGTACTAACATCTTGATCAATCCCGCGGATAAAAATATCAAGCTTTGCTGCATCAGTAATGCCACTGCTGTCATCAAGAGCCAGTGAATAATGTACGATTTTTCTTGCTTCTTTTTTTTAACCTTCCTCTTGAATATAATCAGGAATTTTCTAAATTCTTCTCTCGATACTTGGTCGAGAAATTCGTGTTTTTTTTAAATAAAAAACTTCTTATGGACAAGTTATTTAAGCTATTTTAATCATTAGGCTTATGAGAAATTTTGTTCTATTAAAATACTTTAGGGCACAGGATATTTCAAACTCTATTTTTTATTTTTTTTTATTTTATTGGGTTATTTTACGACGCTGTATCAATATCTAGGTCATTTAGCGTCTGAATGATATGACGGTGATAATGCCGGTGAAATGGGTCCGGGGTCCAGCACCGAAAGTTACCCAGCATTTGCTCGTATTGGGTTGAGGGAAAACCTCGGAAAAAAACCTCAACCAGGTAACTTTCCCCGACCGGGATTCGAACCCGGGCCACCTGGTTTCGCAGCCAGACGCGCTGACCGTTACTCCACAGGTGTGGACTTCAAACTCTATTAGTTAGCTGACTTCCCTACCTTTATTTATGTCTTTTTCTCTTCCTGGCTATGAGTTAAGACATGTAAATTCTTGGCGTTTAACAGTTCGTCGGTACATAATATTGAATCAGTTTTTCTACAATATTATTATTAAATGAATAACTAATAAATAGTTACCCTCTTCTAAAGATTAAGAAGATTAAAATTGAGATAAAACCTAATAATTTTATCCTTCTAGGGACAAGATCTAAAAATATCAATATTCATGCAAGTACAGAAGAATTATATAAACATATACTTAGTGGTCAGTATTAGTAGTAGTAGTAGTAGTAGTAGTAGTAGTAGTAGTAGTAGTAGTAGTAATAATAATACAATATTCAGCGTGGCAATTAATGTTTCTATATACTCCTAACTGAACAGTTGAGCGAAGTAAACATATTGCATTTTGTCCGACAGAACAACAAAGAAGTTCTCCTTCTCATTCTTTACTGCTTGTAGAGACAGAGTTTGTAGAGCGACATGATACCGCCACTGCTTGCCTTCAGTGCGTTAATGAAACACACAGCAATCTACAAGAAACTCCTCGTACTCGTTTGAATGTCTGTGATTACACGACGTAATCACGACACCCGCTTTGATCATCGCTGCTCTAGAACAATATGAAATTTACAAACATACAAAAACACACTCCCAGCACATCTTGAACACTCAACTCAATTTCAAAACACACATCCTTTTCGACACAATTATGAACACACCCCACCACATCATGAAACCAGAAGATAGCGCGGGATCTTCACCAGGCTTTGGGCAATGAACTTCGATACTAGTCAGCATTTCATTCACATTGTTAACACCTAAACAAGTTACAAAGTTAATCAGTACGAATTTTGGCTACGATATGTGAAACTTGAATATTTTCGCTAATAGTCTGCAAAATTCTGGATGAGATGCATATACTCTTCGGCAGTAAATCAAAATAGAGTTCCACACCTGTGGAGTAACGGTTAACGCGTCTAGCCGCGAAACCAGGTGGCCCGGATTCGATTCCCGGTCGGGGCAAGTTACCTGGTTGAGGTTTTTTCCGGGGTTTTCCCTCAACCCAATATGAGTAAATGCTGGGTAACTTTCGGTGCTGGACCCCGGACTCATTTCACCGGCATTATCATCTTCATCTCATTCAGACGCTAAATAACCTAAGATGTTGATAAAGCGTCGTAAAATAACCTACTAAAATAAAAAAAATAAAAATAGAATCTTCATAGACGATTTGTTTCTTTGGAGCAGCCATGTTAATGCTTGAATGGAAATTATAATTTTCTGAAGATATTTCATGGAGAAAACTGTATCGGGGTAATTATAACAAACAAAAGAAAAAATGCACAGCAATATTCACGTTAATTCATACTTTATTTATTTATTTACTTACTTAAATATTTATTTATTTGTTTATTTATTTATTTACTTAATTAAATACTTATTTATTTACTTACTTAAATATTTGTTCGTCTATCTATCTATCTATCTATCTATCTATCTATCTATCTATCTATCTATCTATCTATCTATCTATCTATCTATCTATCTATCTATCTATCTATCTATCTATCTATCTATCTATCTATCTATCTATCTATCTATCTATCTATCTATCTATCTATCTATCTATCTATCTATCTATCTATCTATCTATCTATCTATCTATCTATCTATCTATCTATCTATCTATCTATCTATCTATCTATCTATCTATCTATCTATCTATCTATCTATCTATCTATCTATCTATCTATCTATCTATCTATCTATCTATCTATCTATCTAACAACAAACTATCATAATCTATCAAACAATCAATCAAATCTAAACAATCTATCTATCTAAAAATCTATCTATCAATCTATCTATCTATCTATCTATCAATCAACTACTAAATCTATCAATCTAATCAATCAATCATCTATCTATCTATCTATCTAT